>NW_005434672.1:1145583-1148448 GCF_000315625.1 Guillardia theta CCMP2712
TGCAAGACAGCGTCTTGCAGCCATGGATGATCGGCGTGCTGTGCGCTGGAGTGGTAGTCTTGATCGCCATGTCTGCGTTCGCGACGTACAAGATGACACACTCGGATGCCTTCTGGACGATCAGGAAGGACGAGCTCGTCTTCGACAGCCCTCCTCTTGTGCTCGGCAAGGGGAGCTACGGCGTTGTCATCCGAGCCTCTTTCCGCGGCTCTTACGTGGCGGTGAAACGAGTGCTCCCTTCGTCACAGACGGCCAAGAAAGCCTCGGTCTCCACCGGGATGTTCTCCATGCAGGACCCCGCGGTGTTGGAGGCGATCAGGGTGCAAGGGAGCGGGTCGACGCAGAACGGCGTGCTGAGGAGCCACTCGGGAACGAAGAGCGGCTCGCTGGGTCGGGGCTCTGATCAGCGAGAGGGGACCAACGGCGAGACGAGCGCGAGCTCTGTGCCTGACGTTGATTTCAGCGGTAGAGGCCCCCGTCGGCTCAATGACAGTCAGGGAAGGCAGGCCCCAGCAAGGAACGGCAGCGGGGGCAGTGACGTGGAGGTGAGCATCCGGGGCGACAAGAACATCCAAATGCGCAGTGGTAGCAACTCGGATAGCCTGGACGTGCTCGGGGGAGAGAGGAGGAATCAGGGGAGCGGCAGTCGTACGACGTCGTTCCTTTCTTTCTTGTTCTCGGGCACGACCCGGACGACGTCCCGCAGCAGGATGTACAACAACTTCATCAAAGAGATGAGGGTCATCTCGCGCCTGCGACACCCTTGCATCACGACGGTGATCGGAGCGGTGAAGGACAAGAAGGAGCCGTTGCTGGTGATGGAGCTCATGGAGAACGGGTCCCTGTACGAGCTCTTGAGGAACGAGACGGTCGAGCTCCAGGGAGACCTCATCCTCCCCATGCTCTGCGACGTGACACAAGGGATACACTTCCTCCACGCTGCGAACCCTCCCATCATACACGGGGACATCAAGGTACTCTATCTCCTCGTCCTTCTCTGCCGCGCTTCCCCTCCCCCTCCTGCTGCTCCTACTCCATCATCCCTGCTTCCTTCCCGCCCTCTCCGCCGTCTCTCTCCCCTCCTCGCTGCCGACTGTAACATCTTGCTCTCCCTCCTTCAGTCTCACAACGTGCTGGTCGACTCTCGCTTCCGAGCCAAGATCGCGGACTTCGGGTTGAGCACCAAGAAATCGGGTCCATGCGGCACACCCTTGTGGATGGCCCCGGAGCTGCTGCGAGGAGGCAGCAACTCCCTCGCCAGCGACGTGTACGCGCTCGGCATCCTCCTGGCGGAGGTTTACAGCAGGCAGGACCCGTTCCTCAACGAGGACGTCAGGCAGGTGCTGCGGCAAGTGGCGGATCTGGAGAGAGAGGAGGAGAAGAGGCCGGAGATACCTGCCGACTGCCCGTCACAGATGGCGGTGCTGATGAGGAACTGCTGGAACAAGCTCCCCGAGAGCCGGCCCTCCATCAGCGAGATCGATCGACGACTGCAGGCCATGGACTCCAAAGCCGCAGACCTCCTGCTGCCTGTCAAGAAGGCGGGAGCGGAGGAGGCGGACGCGACTAGGATCTTGTACGAGGTCTTCCCCAGGCACGTGGCGGACGCGCTGAAGGCCGGGAAGAGGGTGGAGCCTGAGAGGAAGGAGAGCGTGACGATCTTCTTCTCTGACATCGTCGGCTTCACCACCATCAGCTCCTCCCTCGACCCTCAGAAAGTATCTGAGATGTTGGACAACCTCTACATGTCCTTCGATGAGCTTTCAAAGGCGAGTGGAGTGTTCAAGGTATGCATCTCCTCCTCCTCCTCCTCCTCCTTTTGTCCATGTCCTCGTTTCCTTCTAGTCTTTCCCCTTTTCCTGCTCAACCTTGTCTCCTCGTCCTACTGCTGGTCAACCTGCCTGCATCCCTCCTTGCTCTCCTCTTTCTTTTCTCCTCCCTGTTCTCTTTCCTTTCTTCCTGTTTTTATCCTCTCTCCTCTCACTCACCCCTTGCACAGGTGGAAACTATCGGGGACGCGTACATGGCGGTGACGAACCTCGTGGAGGATCAGAGCTCGGACCACACCCTCCGCATCGCCTCCTTCGCCCTCAAGGCCATCGAGCTCGCTCACCGCATCCCCATCGACCGGGAGGACGCGAGCAGGGGCTTCCTCAACCTCCGCGTCGGCTTTCACTCCGGCCCGGTCGTTGCCAGCGTGGTGGGAGCGAGGAACCCGCGCTACTGTCTGTTCGGAGACACGGTGAACACAGCCTCCAGGATGGAGTCCAGCTCTCGCCCAGGGTCTATCCAGTGCTCGGAAGCAGCTGCGGAGCTGCTGAGGGCTCAGGACGTCGGGGGGGTGGTGGAGCTGGTGGAGAGGGGGGTGATCGAAGTCAAGGGCAAAGGGGTGAGTTCTAAAAGGAGAAGGAGGAGCAGGGGATCAGATGGGAGCGGGGGAGGGAGAGGGAAGCGCGATAGGAGGGAGGGAGGGAGGGAAGGGAGAGAGGCAGAGGGGAGGGGAGAGCGAGGGAGGAGGAGGTGGAGGAGGAGGTGGTAGAGGAGGAGGAGGAGGTAGGAGGACGAGGACGAGGAGGAGGAGGGCTGATACTGACAGGACATGCAGGATATGAGGACATTCTGGGTTGTTGAGGGGAAGGGGAAGGCGTTAGAGGAAGTGAACATCGACATAGCAGCAGGTGTAACATCCAGCTGACAGGCTCCTCCTCCTCTCCCACTCTCCTTCCTCCCCGTCCTACCCTAACGCGCCAGTTTTGCCTTGCCCCCTCGCCTCCTCCATGCTCTGATTTTTTGCTCGTTCGCCTGTAAAGTGTGTTTCTTCTCCTGCTCTCACTGTAACCTCACCATGCTCAAACAATAAAATTC
>NW_005434672.1:1148548-1164511 GCF_000315625.1 Guillardia theta CCMP2712
GTCCTCCTCCTCCTCCTCCTCCTCCTCCTCTCTGCTACTGCAGCAGCAGCTGCTGCTCCTTCTTCTCTTGCCCCTGCCCCTGCTGCTCTTCTTCTTCTTCTGCTCCTTCTTCTCTTGCCCCTGCCCCTGCTGCTCTTCTTCTTCTTCTGGCCCTTGCCCCTGCTGCTCCTGCTGCCCCTGCTCCATCCCCCACAACCAACTTTCCTCTCACGTCAGTGTGGCAGAGGAGGACGATGGAGGACGAGCTTCTTGTATGCCAACCACCTCGTAGTGCACGGAGATCTGTCGAGAGCGATGGAGCTCTACGGGGACGCGCTTACCTCCAGGCCCTGTAACGCCGCCACGTTCCTCAATGCGGGGAATACCTTGATGATGATGAATCGGTGAGAACAAACATGTCCTGGTAGACTTTGCCTTGACTGTTGGGCTGCAAACAGCACGGCAGACGCCGCTCGGAGCTACCGAGCAGCTCTGCGCCTGCATCCTTCGCTCACCGACGCCAAATGTAACCTGATGATGGCTACAGGACCTAGAAGACAGAGGGGAGAGCATGGAGGAGCAGGAGGAGCAGCAGGAGCAGCAGGAGCAGCAGGAGCAGCAGGAGCAGCAGGAGCAGCAGGAGCAGCAGGAGCAGCAGGAGAGAGGTTGTCAGCATGTTACGCGCATGAAGCCAGCAAGTCGGTGGAGCAGGAGACTGTTAAGATGTATTCGAGCGATCAGGTTGACAGGAGGTCAACTCCGATGAGGCCGAGGGCAAGGACGGAGACGATCGCTCCATCCTCCTTGCCGAGGATCTGGCAGGAAGTTGTCAAGTCGCAGTCAGGAGGGAACGTCTCACAGGGCGCATGTGCTTGCGACTGGACAGCGGGAGGACGAGATTCTGTGGTACCTCCAGCTGAGTTCGCGCTGGAGAGGCTGACATGCGGTGCAGGAAGCGCGTGCGCAGGAGCTATACCGACGGTACCGATTCAAGGAGACGGTGGACTACATTCGCTGCTGTCTTAGCCGACTTGACGGGGAGATGGAGGAGAGAAGAGGCGGGAGGGAAGCAGCCAAACGATCCTTTCAGTTCGACCCGTGCAAAGTTGGATGGGCTGAAAGGCTTCCGAGCCCCGAGGTGCCAGCAAGTGACTTGAGCAAGAGCTTGTCCCTCTCGCTCCTGTGCGTCTTGGTGTCCAGCCTGCACCAGCTGTGCTCCCTTGACTTCTCCTGGCAAGAGGAAGAGAAGAGGCAAGGCGGTCTGAGCAGCCATCATGTCCTGCTCGGAGGCTTCAGCGCTCTGCTCACCATGAATCTCGATCGCTTCCTCTCGAGCCCTTCAGGATTGGATCAAGGCACCCACGCCGACATCAAGCAGTGCATCTGCGTTACCCCCCTCCTCTCACTCTTCTATCCTCTCTCCGAGCCTGCGATCGCCGATCTTGCCCGGTTCCGAGACTCTTCCTGCCCTCCTCGTCCCCCCCTGATTCTCTCTCTCGTGTCCAGGTTTCACTTCTCCACCGTGAAGCAGCGAGCATGGCGAACCCTTCAGCAAGGTCTTTCCCCGGCGTCAGTGCCTCGAGTCCTGACCGCCATGGCAGGCCAGCCGAGTCCTCTCCTCCTCCATCACGTCACTCAGCCGCTCTCTGGGACCACCCTCATCGTCGGTTTCCTCTCGCAAGACTTCACAGGCAACTCGGTGGGTCGGGAGCTGCTGGCCATCGTTTCGCACCTTGACCGGAGGAGAGTTCTCCCCTTGTGAGGCGAGCCTGCGGCGAGCTGACGGGGGCGATGACGCTCTACTGAGCAGGTGTATCTCTCTGACCGACCTTTCCAGCATCAGGACCAGCATGGCAAGAAGCAGCTGGGAGGCGATGAGAGCTCTCTGTTCTCAGCAGGGCGAGTTCATCGACCTCGACGGCCTCGAGCTGTCGTCCGCCTCCTCCTTGCTCAACAGGAAAAGTCTTCATGTCCTCGTCGACGTCCAGGGGTGGAACGACGGCGGCAGCATCGCCCTCCTCGCGTCTCGCCCGGCCCCGCTGCAGGTCGATTCCACCGCAAGTGCTGCATGGCCTCTAAACCTCCTCCCTGCTCCAGATCTCTTTCAAGAACTTCGTTGGCACATTAGGCGACCATGATGTTGTACCCTGGATCATCTCAGGTTGTTCTTGACCCTGCTCTCCTTCTCTACTCCTCCTCCTCCTCCTCCTCTCCTCCTCCTCTGCTCCAGCTCCCGCTCCCGCTGAATCTCTTTCTGCTTTCCTTCCTTGCCTCTATCTGTCTGTCTGTCTGTCTGTCTGTCTGTCTGTCTGTCTGTCTGTCTGTCTGTCTGTCTGTCTGTCTGTCTGTCTGTCTGTCTGTCTGTCTGTCTGTCTGTCTGTCTGTCTGTCTGTCTGTCTGTCTGTCTGTCTGTCTGTCTGTCTGTCTGTCTGTCTATCTTCCTCCATCTTGCTGATGTGCCCCCTTCCACCCAACACTCAGATCGCATCGCAAGCCCGCCGGACTTGTCGGGCCTGTTCACTGAATCCCTGATTCTCCTCCCCGGTACGACGGGGGTCGGCTTGAAGGTTCCTGAGACTGACGGCTCCTTTTCAGGCACCTACTACGGGGCAGGTCACCACAAGCTCGCTCCCTTCACTCACTCCGATGTCTCTGAGCTCAACCACGAGGAGCTTCTCCATCGTTCCCCAGCTCGTCTCTCCGTCCTCCACCAGCATGGCGTCGTCCTTCCCAGCTCTGGTTTCATCTTTGGGGCGTTTTCTAACCTCGGCAAGGTGCATGTGAGGCTGTGGCAGGTGTGTTGCAAGCATCCGCTCTTCTCCTCCCTCCACCTGCTCCGTCCCCTCCGCCTCCTCCCTCTCCGCATTTCCTCCCTCCCCACCGCCTCTCTCTCGTTCTCTCTCTCCTGCCCGCCTTTCCTTCCTCCCTGACCCCCTGTCGATGCAAGTCTTGGTGCAGAATTTTACAAGCAGTGAACCAATCCCATCTCTGGATCATCGCGGAGCCTCCTTTCGGTCGCACACAATCTCCTCCTTTGCTTTCTTCCCTCCCTTCACTTCTTCCCACACCCTCTCTCTCCCTCCTTTCTCACCCTTCTCCTCGTAGCGAACACCTCGCCAACCTGCAACTCCCCGCTCCCTCCCCTCCCCACCCTCCCCTCCCTCCCCTCCCCTCCCTCCCTCCTCTCCCTCTCCTCTGCCTGTCTGTCTGTCTGCCTGCCTGCCTGCCTGCCTGCCTGCCTGCCTGTCTCTTTTCGTGCTCTTCCCTTCCCCGTCCCCCGCCCCTTTCTCCTCTCATCCAGGAGCAGGCGTCGACAACCTCATCGAAGCTGCGCGAGGGTTCGGCGTAGAGGAGAGGTGACGTAGAATGGCTTTCACCAGCCCCAACTGCTGAGCGAGGGCGTCAACAGGATCGTCGCTACCAGCAGGATCCGAGTGGTCGACCATGCGAGCGTCAAGCACGCAGCTGGCGTCTACCTGGACTCTCGCCCCTTCAACGGTCACAGCACAGTCGTGGAGGCGCTCTGGGGGGGCATTCCGGTCCTGACCCTCCCTGTGGAGAGGATGGCAGGTCGAGTCGCCGCCAGCGTCCTGCATGCTGTTGGGCTGGGGAGACACTTGACAGTGAGAGACGGAGGAGACTACGAGGCTCTAGCGATCAAGCTGGCATCTGGTGAGCCGAAACAGCATGTTCCAAGGGGACCCTAGGCTCGTAGGGGCAAAGACTGGAAGTAGGGGAGCAAGAGTGCGAGTAGATGAGAGAGGTTCGCTAGAGGAGGCGGAGGAGGCGGAGGACGTGGTGCAGTTGTGCGTGCACGCGAACTGACACGATACACAAGGGGGAGGACGACGATGGCTGGAACGCAGCAGGAGACGCCTTGCAGCGAGCAGAGGTCGGTCGATCCTGTTCGACATCAACAAGTGGTCGTTGGGCTTCGAGACGTCTCTCCGTCTAGCATGGGAGGTCGTGGCGCAGCAGCAGCAGCAGCAGCAGCAGCATGCTCAGCGCCCCCACATCATCTGCACTTGACTGAAATTCCGCTTACCTCCATCCCTCGCTGTCAACTCCTCCTCATATCCTTGTCAAGGTATCAGAGCATGCATCCATGGTGGAGCTCATCGTAACGAACATCGCAGGACCCTTTCTTCCTCGAGATTGTGCTTGTACCATGACCCTCACCAAGACTCTTCTTCCCACCGATGCTGAGCTGCGACTGAACCCCCCAGTACCATGTCTCGTTGCAACATGTGCTTCATTACATCATCTCAGTTTCAAATAGTATTAAACAGACGTTTCAAGCTCCACTCTGACGTAGTTGGAGGCCCGTTCACGATCGCATCAACAGGAATCCATATGAATCCTTGATCCCTCTCACTGCAAGAATGGACCTCCGGTGAGCGAGTTTATGCACTTGATCCTGCCATGTTCTCTCAGCCACAACCAAGGGCGATCCCACTCTCATGTGTGCTTGTGCACTGCAACAAGATATTCGATTCCGAGAAACAGACATCACCATCGAAATAGAACAGAACACATCCAACAATTTCTTGGGCCACATCCCTTCATGACCTCGCTCCGCAGCCCTGCCTCCCCCTATCCTACCATCTCACCCCTATCTCGCCATTGAGTCATGTTGTGACATGGTCTCTTCGTCCTCACTTCCACCCACTTCTCTTTCTCCCGCCCTCCCGTACACCAGCAGACTACACTGGTTCATTCAAAAGGCACCGTCGCACTGAGCAAGTGCTCACCTGTTCGACAGATAGTGGAATTCGGCCACACAGTAGTCGATGTTGCTCTTGTTCTTGTACACGTTGGCCCAGGTCCTCCTGCTAGCTCCGAGGGGAGGGATCCAGGTAGGAGAAGGAGGAGGGATCTCTCCATCTTCCGCCAGCATCTCCCTCCTCGCCCTCATCGAAGCCGCTACCACCTCAAACATGTCCACCGCACCGAAATAGCTCCGTACTTCAACCGTTAATAAACCGTTAAAGCTTCAGTGCTGTTTGTCCGATCCGGTCGGCCCGGCGGTCCGGGCGGGAACAAATCAAGTCGAGCTCACCTCAGGCTGTCCGAGTACCCCTCCTATGATGGGACGAAACAGGGGTCATTTTTGAAAACAAATCGTATTTGATTCAATCTGATTCAATTCATGAAGGGTGGGTACCTGTGTACTTAATTGGTGGTGGGGGTTACCTCAGAATGGTATTGTAGGGGGTATTTCTATATTGAAACACTATCAAAATGAGGGTCAATGTGATAAAGCAATTCATGATGGGTAGGGGTAGTGAATGAGCCCGGGGGTAGTGGTCCACCATTTTCTTTGGAAAGTTCTATTTGACCACCCCTACCCCCAAATACGTAGGGACACGTGGGGAGCGAACATTCATGGCTGGGCTTGAGAGGCATGGATGGTTATGGAAGGGAAGAGAGAAGAGACGAGGAGAGAGATTGAAGAAATGACAATAATTCTGATAAGTGATGGCATTGTGTTGGGGGTTCAAGGAAACAAGAAGTCTATATTTTGTTGATTGTTATTTGTGGTTCGTTTTTGAGTTTGTTTTGAGTGAACAGATTCGTTTCTTGTGTGTTAAGTGCTGGCGTATGTTTCAGCAGGAGTGTGATTCACGTGCGCTGACAAATCAGTTTGGGTGCAGACGCTTAGTTCGACGCCATGGCGAATCCAAACTCTGATGACTACTATGAGGTGCTTGGTGTGAACCGAAATGCTAGTGCAGAAGAGATCAAAAAGGCTTATCGCAAGATGGCCCTCAAATTCCATCCAGATAAGAACCCAGACAACAGAGATGCAGCTGAGGCCAAGTTCAAGAAGGTTTCAGAAGCCTATGAGATTCTCAGTGACCCCACAAAGAGACGTGAATATGATACGTACGGCAAAGCTGCATTCAACGGAGGGGGTGCCGGGCCAGAAATGAATGGGTTCTACACTTCATCACGTGGAGGAATGGGACATGGCTTCCAGAATTACAACTTCAGATCCGCAAACGATATATTTGCTGAGTTCTTCGGTGGCCGTGATGTTTTCTCAGTTTTTGATGATGACCCCTTCTTTGACAATCCTGGAAGCATTCATCGGAGGATGCAAGAGGGGATGGGTGGAAACGGCATGGGTTTCAGTATGAGTTTTGGTGGCCCAGGAGGATTCAACATGTCAAGCAGCTCGTTCTCTAGCAGCTCATCAACCTCCTCCTCTCGTGGAGGGGTTTCAAAAAGTGTCAAGGTGTGAAAAAAAAAAGAGCGACCGCGATAGACTGTACTGACTTTCTGCATCTCCAGACGTCTACGATCATTCGTGATGGCAAGAAAATCATCAAGACTACAACTACGACGAGAGATGCAAATGGCAACGTCCAAACCAGAACAGAAGAAAAAGTGGAAGATGCAAACGCGTCTTCCGGCTTTTCTGGTTTCTCACTGGACTGGGGATCAGGAAATCGTGGGCAGGGAATGTCTCTTGGATGGGGTTGGTAACCGCGATTGGGAGGATGATCAATCCTGTGAATACTTTCTCTTCCCTCATGGTCAGATTTTCTTCGTGTAGTTTACATAAGATTTCTTGCAACGAACCTTGGTTGCAATTTTGTACAGTTGGTTTGAAAACCGAAAACAGCCCAGTGGTATTCTCTTCATTCAGTGTCACTTTGTTTTATAAGCATGCTTTCATTCTATGTGTGGACGTTCTCAGAGTTATTTTCGGGATTATTCAAGCATGCTAAGTGCGATAACATCTTTGTCAAGATTTACATCATACATATCGACACGCATGGTTCTGCCACATACAAACTAGTGGTCAACCTTGCGTACGCTATCTTCTGGATTAACATCTCTTGTTTGCACACAATCTGCAGAAGTATCTATCGATCTGTCACGATCCTCGTTGGGTTGATTGGATATGAGATGTATTTGAGTAACTGCATATCAGCGTGCTGAAAAATCTTGCTCCAAACTTAACAGCACTTTACCTCTAGCCATCTATTCAGCTATATCATCGTTCCAATATGCAGTTGGAACTATCGATTGTTATAACGCTTGGCAGTTTTGCTGGAAAAAGCACTAAGACTAAAAAGACGATCAATTTTGTGGGCTAACACTGTCACATACACTCTGTTTCCCAATGCTCTTTTGCCAGGACTTACACTGCAGTGACATGGAAGACTGCTCATAGAAGAGTCATAGAGTGAGACTGAGGCAGGGTGGCAATGGAACAAAGAGAGCAGATGCTGTCAGAGAATGCACGAGGAGGGAGACAGAACAATAGAGAGAAAGAGCCATGGAGATGGGAAGGAGGAGAAAAGGCACAGGGCGTAGACGGAGGCCCGGGATCCTGGTCAGGCTATGGGGCGGGGGAGATGTGTCGGATTTGGGGAGCAGGAGATGGGGGGCAGAGGGATGGACTGGAGAAAAAGTAAAAAGGTGCTTTACTAAAACTACTCAGTGATTGACCTCTTCCAGGTACCCCCACCCTACATCAACAGATGTTCTACAGGAGGATCGTGACCGGTGGGTGGGTAGTTTGAAATCCCTTCAATTTGAAACAAAAACTGTTTTTGAGTTTGGAACCCCAGAAACAGTCACCCCACCACTAATCACCGGTCCGATCTCCTGAATTTCACCCCCACCCCTCCTAGACAGTCTGCTCGCAGTTACCGGTCACCTTGTCAGCAACTCTTTCGTGTCGCAGCAGTCACATCCGAAATCTCAGCCCTTCGAATACGCGCTTTCGAACGGGTGGGGGTGGTTCCGAGGAGGGTCTACCCCATGGGGGTGGCTAGTCGATCCAGAACTCGAGGGTGGTGTGGGTTGCGTCTACCCACTGTTTTTACTCCTTCTGCACACGTACCCGATACACCCTGGTGGGTGAACAGGGGTGTGGGAGCCTGATGGGGGGTCCATTTAACTTGGGTGGGGTTACACACAGAGAGGTACAATTCAATAGGGTCCTAATCATGACGATCATGTAGTTTCGTCCACATGACTCGTGCAGTACATGCACTACCCCACCATATGACAGATAATGCCACCCCACCTCATGAATTCCATCATACTAGCCCACCGCCAGGAACATTCCTTCTAATGAAATCCTGGGATGTTGAGGGGTGATCTCCTCACCCCACCCTCTTAATCTACAACCCCCACCTCTATTGCTCATACCACCCACTCCTCGCATCTTGCCACATGGCAATAAGCGGCTTTTCTCCGAAAGGCGGTGAACCCAGCCTCCGATGACCCCTACCCACCAAGTTATGGTACCCCTCGTGGATACAAGGATTTTTTGAGGTTCCAGACACCGGTCCTCGGACTGCTAATGACGGACGATCTGACCCTACCCTACATCTGATACTCATGGTAGGTGCGCCTGAATTCTCTTTTTTCCTCAAAAATGATTATTGTTTCAACGACCCCCTGCAATCCCTGTTCCCACATAACCCTACCCCACCCCTTTCCTCCTGTTCCTGCCATCCGAACACCCCCACCACCTCATTTCAGCCTTTCATACCCTTCATGCAAGCTTGAATTGTATTTGACATCATACCCCTACCCCCCAAATTTTCATAACCCTACCCACTCAAAAATGAACCCCTCTGCCCCACCCCCGTTTTGTATTCTCATATAGATAAGGAAGCCTCCCGTCCGAAATCCATCGCACCCCACCGCCCGCCATGGTGCATGCCGCCGCCCACTGTTGCTGCCAGCAATGCGACTTCTCCCCAACTCACTCCTCCTCTTCTTGCTCCCCCTCCTATGCGATGACTCCTCGTCGGTCGATGGACTCTACTCCAACTCCACCACCTTCGCCAGTGGATCCCCGCCACTACCTGATCGCGCATTGCTCGGCTGGGGATCTGCATGCGCATCGAGGCACACATAGCAGAGAGGGATTGCGCAGATGCAGCACGCTCCCAAGTTACGAGCCTCACCATCACGATCATATGGAAGCGGGAGGATATCACACGCACTGGAGAGAGGCCGAGCTCTGGGGCGAAGAGACCATGTGGAACAGTTACGAAAGTGCATGCAGCATGTCCATGGAAGCATCATCGGCAAGACAAGGTCACCTCTTTCGAAGAAGGAATAGCGAACGGTCGTACAGCTCAAAAAGCCATGCCCATCATGCCCATCATACACACATCAGCAGTGGAAACAAGTTCTACGCGCACGTACTGAGGGCGAGAGCGACCCAAGTCACACATAAGGCCCAGCACGAAGGGTAAGCTTTTCTTTTGATACTCTGGAGCTTCTTGGTTATCTTGCTTCTACAGAGATTGCACCAGAATACAAAGCTAAGGCGGGCTGGTTGTTCCTTTTCTTTGTAGCAACATCCTTGCCAACGGTGGGCGAGTGCATACGGTTTTCTGTACTTGTATCCTTTACAAAGTCTTCATAAAGACAGCAAAACTTCGACCCATCCTTAAAAACCCAAGGAGACCAAGAAGAAGAACAGGAAGAAGAGCAGAACAAACATGCGCTATCAACAACAGGGCAACCAACATTCTACAAGACTTGCTTCCTTTCCCACAGGTTCACCATACAGCACCTCAATGCCCCTCTCAGTGTCTAGCCAGCGGCGGCGGGTAACTTCTTGATCTTCTCTGCACTCGCACATGGCTGCTATCAACACGCCCGATGTCCCCTACCGACCAGCTCATCCTCCGTCGCCTCTCACTGCCCACTGACACGTCGAGTGCGTCCATCCCTGCCGCGTCCGGCATTGGCGGCTCTTCAGAGGCATGCAGGCTCGTCCTCGCCTCCTGATCCGGATGAACTTCATCAAAGTCCAGTTCATCGGCAGCCTCAGGAAGAGCAAGGGGCGCCTCTAGCGTCAGAGCCACTCCTCGTGCCAGGGCCCGTCCTGGAAGCAAATCAGCAGGAGGGTCGACGGCAACTCAGACCTGACCAACAAACAAGCTTCCAGCTAGCGGGCTGCACAGACAACCTGCTACAGCTCTCCCACTCCCTACAGCAGGAGATGAGGAGAGGAGGACCAGGATGCACAGTGATCGACCTGTTGCAAAGCCCGCGATCCCTTCCGCTTGGGCGCCATGATGCGGATGCTTGTACAGACCAGTGAAGCCTTTCTGAACATGAGCGTAGAAGAGCTTGAGACCGGAGTCCAACTCTCGGACGAAAGCGGCGTTCTTGTCCTGCATCCAGCCCACCTCTGAGCCGTTGGTGAAGGCATATGACTGGTTCTGTCGACATGGTGAGTATCCTGAAATGCACCTTCGGGACGCGTCGGCCCAAGTTCCTCACCTGGTCGCTGAGCTCTCCAAACATATCCTCGGGAGCATGGTTGATGGCATGAGCTGTCTCCTCAAGGATGTCAGCGAGGCTGTGCAGCGGTTTGGCGACGCATCCCGACACGAAGCGGGGAACCTGCCAGGCGCTTTTATGGCTGGGCACACCAGCAACAGTGACTGACAGCTGACATGGTGCCCGCGATGGATCCGCCGAGGGCCCCGGTGAGTCCTCCGATGACGGCTCCTCCAACAGCACACGCTCTTTTCGCCACCTGCACCTTAGTGAGACACATCCAGCAGGGTGCGAGCTTGTTCCTTGTCACCTGCCCTCCGATCGGAACCTTGTTCCCAACTTTTGCGGCCATGGTCCCTACTGTGAGCGCACCGCCGATCGTCCCCATCCTCATATCTCGACCTGCAAGTGATCAAACATTCCTCCTCCTCTTACTCCTCCTCCATCGATCACCGGCGAAGGTGATCCCGTCCTCTATGTCCTTCAGGCCTATGAAGTGTTCAGAGTCAGGAGAGCTGGAGGAGGAGGTGGTGGTGGTGGTGGTGGTGGTGTTGGAAGTGGTGGGGGAGAAGGCACCGTTGCGGAATCCATTGGTGATGCCGTAGAGGCCGCGCAGCATGAGCCGCCGCATGTCGTGATCCCCTGCCTCGGAGAGACGGAGCCTCCTCTCAAGACTTGAGAGGTCCTGGAAAGGAAACTAATGACATTCACATGCTCAGAGACAACACAGCACACCTTGAAAGAGTGATCCCCTTCCTCTCTCTTCCTCCTCAATGCCTCAAGGAATGTAACTTTGTACAGGTACTTGTAGGTCACCAGGCCGTCTGCCACGATCTTTCCAACAGATGCCTGCAGTTGGTTCTTATCGAGAATCCGAAGCGATTGGTTCAGATGGTTCAAGTGCCCAATCCACAGAACGTCGTGAGAAGCCAACACAGACCAAGCTTTGCAGACTTGTGCACAGCGAAGCAGAAGCTTTGGAGACAAGGTGATGAAAACAACGAGTTGCATAACATCCGTCCACAACACAGAGAAGGCGTTGAGGTATTGCACATTGTACTCCTCTGCATCCAAAGGAAAGAACTGTTGACCATCGAGTCCTGAGAGCCTGGAAGGATTCGGAGAAAGAGAACAGCCGTTCTGTTGACTCTGTGAGATTTCACAGTGGACCAAACCACGAGCCTTCACTTCATCTGCAATCACTCGAAGTAGTTCCTTGACGCTGCGGGAGAACTCTGCCTTCTCTACCTCCAAATCCCCATAGAAAGCCAGCGAGATTCGGTCCCCGGTCAAACTGTAGTTGAGATCAGCTACAAGGCTGATGAAATCGTTCCTGGCATGCAGCAGGTTGTTGCTGCCTGCTACCTGCCAGAAAGGCAACCCCGGGCAATGTGCATGCGAGACGTCGCTGAGTTGCTTCATGCTGGCAAAAATGCGCAACTCTTCCTCCTTGTCTTGTGTGATTGGAACAGTGACCACTCGAAACTTCCAAGGGACTGCTCCTCTGAGACCGAGAGGAGGATTCAAGTTGTATCCCTGATTCGTCCTCGCGATCTCGAGCAAGCGCTGGACCGTCTTCACGCTCCTTCCAATGCCGCCATGACGAAAGCATTGAAGCCGGAATATCCTGTTGACGTCAAGGTCTTTCCACTCCCTGTCGTCATCGATACGTGTGTAGAAGAGCAGAGGGTTGTCGAGGATCATTCTTGTGCTGCGTCGTCAAACTTCAGAGCAGAGACAAGCAGATGCGCTGTTGACTTGACTTAATCTGCTCGAGTAGCGACCCATGAGCGCTGTCGGAGAACCTTCCGGCATGAATAGAAGACTTTTGACGTCCACTTGCTACCATTGCACCTGAATACGACCTGATACACAAGGGATTTCCCACCATCGAGTGCTCTGATCTCAACTTTCAGACCCTCCTTGCTTTCGCTGCTCGGGAGGGTTGCAGGGTGTATCTTGTGGCAAACTACTCACGAGCTCCGAGCAGATCCGGAGGATGGATGCCTGATCCCCCGTGTCCTCCTTCTTGCACTCCACGATGCTCCCGTCTCCGCTCCCTCGCTCTCTGCTGCTGCCCTTGCCCCCTCCGACCGGCGCACCCTCGCCATGGCGCTGGGGGAGTGTACTCCGGTGTGCTCCATGTTTCTCCGATCCGAGGCGGAGCCGTGTCTCCAATTTTAAAAATCACTTGTTTATGAAACGTACAAATGATGCTAGAAAAGAAACAAAAATAATATATAATTTGTATTGAGGAACGATTTTTAAAATAATTAAAAGTACTCATTTTGAATGGTTGGTACAGTCCGTGGTACTCCGGCTTTCCTCAATCAACGGTTTGTAACGTCAGATCTTTGACGTTACGAGAGGTTACAATATTCGTTACCGTACAACCGTTCTCGGGGAGACGCATGGGCGGCAGGGCGACAAAGGAAACAGACATGGCGCGGTGGCGATGGAGAGATAGGAATCATGGCAGAGGGGATGAAGATACCATGTCGCAACATGACTCCATAGTCATGCTCGGCCCTCGATGTTGATCCCCCTTGTGGGTTGTCCTCTCTTGACCCCGGGGAAAGCTTCTTCGACCTCGCTGTCACAATCGAGTTGCCCGGACTGCCCGGACTGACGTGCGATTCCGACATGTTGAGGACCAGCGTGATGAATCATGTCTTGAGGACGATGCTCGTGTTGTCGCTGGTGAAGGACGAGGGAAGCTGTACGCACATGCCCGTCTGGCGCTCGTTCGACCGCCTCTCGCCATGGGGTTGCATCAAACCTGCGTTCCGTCTGCAGCTATCAGGAGGGGCCCCGAATGAGCAGGAGTTGCAGGTTTCGCTGACTCCAGCTCAATCAAAGAGCATCGTTACCAAGATACCTTCTGAACTCGTGCCTTCGCTGGACAGCGTCCTAGCTCGACATGCCGATGGCTACTTTCCCGAGGAGACGATCAGTGGGCTGCAGATGAAGGTGCAGAAGAAGAATCTGACGATGGATGAGGGGTATGTCTGGAACCTACTCAAGATGAAGATGAAGATGAAGCATGGTTCATCTCGCAAGAAGTCCCGTCAGTCGCATGCAGATTGTCCGATCAACAGGACTCTGGTCAGCGTCCGCGCGGAGCTCGAATACTTACATGACCAGATAGCGATAGAGGATGATGCCAAGAAGACAGCAGTGAGTGATGAAATGCTGTGAAGTCAGCGTCTTACCACGCTTGCTCCACAGGCCTTGGTGCAGACTCAGGAGAGCCTGACAAACAGAGCGGTTCTCTCCCGAACGAATGAAAACGTGTGAAAATGATTTTGTTCATCAAATTGCAGGAGCTGTTGGAGAAGGTTCAAGCGGAGTTGGAGAACAAAGAGAAATACGGCAAAGTGATTGAGATGCTCTCTTGTATCTCTTTGAGTGACGCATCATGTCAGGTGAAGGAGGTCGTGAAGGACGACAACGGAGAGGTCTATGCCGTCGTTCCCTATCAGAGGCAAGTCGCAGCCTCCATTGTGCTTGCACTGTGGGAGAAGATCTTGATTGTTACATGTCCAAGGAAACCATGACGACCTCTATGACAAAGTTCGCAGTCGGTGGCTGGATTTGATCCGAGATGACAACCTGGATGACGTTGCGATGTGGTAGGGTGACAAGTGAATCTATGATGTGAGAATAATGCTCTTTGAAGGGAGCTGGGATCTTACCATGGTGAAACTTCTCGATACACGACAGAGTGGGACAAGACAAATATGGGGAAAACTCTGTCTCTCATGTGAGTTTTCAATCATGGCGTGAAATTGTGCCCTGAGTGACATGCGAACGTGTTCAGCAACAGGAGGGTAGTTGCCCGTAACGAAGAGCAATCGAATGTGAGATAATGATGATGGAGCTGTAGATGGAGATGATGACGATGATGACGATGATGATGATGACGAAGACGAAGACGATGATGATGGTGATGGTGATGGTGATGGTGATGGTGATGGTGATGATGGTGATGGTGATGGTGATGGTGATGGTGACGGTGATGGTGATGGTGATGGTGATGATGATGATGAAAGATGGATGGGTTCATGATACAACAATCAGGCGATGAACATCGGGACGGTGAGGGCTAAGAGGCCCATCCCACCCAAGGGAGTGCATTTCTTCGAGGTTTGCGACTACTTGTAGGCTGTAGAAGTGTGACATGCTCTTGATTGTGCTCGCTGCGATGCGGATCAGGTTATTGCCAAAGCTGAAGGAGCAAAGGTAAGAGATTTAGCCTTGTTGGGATGTGCTGACATGATCGCAGGACGGAGAATCTCTTCGCGGCGGATTCTACATTGGGCTAGTTGACGGTGAGTGACCGAGTGATGTCGGTTGCTTGTTGGCGTTGGGAAATGATCTGAAAGATATACATGGGAGACAGACTGACGGGGATGAAGATGTTGATTCTGACTTGAAATCTTTCAATGTCCAGGCATGAACAAGCGATGGAACGGATGTTGGGAGCTTACAGGTGCGAATACAGCTTCATCGTCTCAGCTTGTATGACGATCTTCAGATCGATCCGGCGATCGAAGAAAACACTTCATGGCATTACATGATAGCTGTAAGTGACGATGATGGCAAGAGAGGGTGCTTGGTGACACTTGAGAGAATTGGATCATGGCGATGAACATCATGATCATGTGGAGGAGGACGAGGAGGACGAGGACGAGGAGGACGAGGACGAGGAGGACGAGGACGAGGAGGACGAGGACGAGGAGGAGGGGTGATACTTTTGTGTGTGTCAGGTAACGGGAACAAAGGGCACATGACATGGTCAGGAGGATTAAGAAAGCCATGGGTTGAAGGTTCGGCGTACGGACATGGAGACAGGTTTGAGTAAGAGAAGAAGATAGGAAGGGGGTGGTGAAGTTGGGGTGGGTGGCGGAGGGGTGAGGAGGGGTGAGGAGGGGTGAGGAGGGGTGAGGAGGAGAAGGACAGGATGGAGGCGAGAAAGGAAGAGTTTTTCCTCCCTTCCTGAACTTCCCTCTCAGGATTGGAGTCCTTGTAAACATGGACACAAAAACTTGCAATCTGTACAAGAATGGGAGGTCCTTGAAATGATCGAAAAACATTCCCTCCTCGAGCTGTTTTCTCCTTTTGATTTTCTTGCATCCGTTGCCCCCTCCTCCCTTCCCCCCCTTTTCCGAATCGCTTCCTCTCTCAACCCACCTTCAGATTCCTCGGCAAGGCGTTTGGAGATTTGCCAGATCAGGTCTACCCCATGGTATCACTGACAGAGGTAATATGCCCTGCCTCCCCCTCTCCCTTGCTGACCCCTTCTCCGTGCTCCGCCACCCATGAATTCCTGCCCTCCCCACTCCTCCCTCCTGTCCTTGCCATCTCCTTACTCTCACGGAAACCAGCCCGGAACCAGCGCGGAAATCTGCTTCCCCAAGTTTGACGCAGAGGTAGGATGCTGCTGCTGCTGCTGCTGCTGCTGCTGCGAGGGGGAGGACGAGGACGAGCTACTTGTTGGTGTCTTGACGAGTTGCAGATGGCAAGGGAGCAGAGGCAGTCAGAGCTTTACATGAACCACCTTGCTTCCCTTCCTCCCCCCCCTGAGCCGCTCCCTTCCGTCTTTGAAATGGGGAAGGATCCGAAGAAGTATCGGGTAAGAGCTTTGCCCCCCCTTCCAACCGCCTCCTCCTCCTCCTCCTCCTCCTCCTCCTAGTCCAGACCGGCGACTGGAGT
>NW_005434672.1:1164611-1169783 GCF_000315625.1 Guillardia theta CCMP2712
ATCATCATCATCGTCATCATCGTTATCCTCATCCTCATCCTCCGCTTACCCGCAGGTTCCACTGATCAAGGCGGTCAAAGCAAGGCTTAAAGAGTTCCAGTGAGTTCTCCTGCTCATGCTCTCTCCGTTTGTTTTTTTCTCCCTGCATCTTTCCCCCCATCTCTCGCTCCTCCCTCCCCTTCCCATCTCTTGCATCCTTGCCCTCTCTCCCTCCCTCCCTTGCAACCTTGATTCCTCTTCTCGTCCGCTTCTTTGGTCTCCTCGGATGTTTGAAGGAGCCTGGCAGATCAATGGTCGAGGGTTACACGTGGTGTCTCGGAACAGGTAAGAAGCGATGCCCTTCCACCCTCCCCATAGCTTCTCGAACACTCAATCCTAGCTCACTCGTCCTCCCCTCCCCTCCCCTCCCCTCCCCTCCTCCTGTCCTCCTCCTTTCTTTTCTCCCTCCTCTTCTCTCCTCATACCACCTCTTCCCTTTCCCTCCTAGCTGTGACTGCCGGTACCTGCACCCACCTGCTCCCTGCCCTTTCCGCCCATCATCACCATGACCGCGGGACTGACATGTCGTCAGCGTCTCACTGGATCCGTTTGCACAAGTGCAAGTTCGCGCTCTTTCTGCTGGGTGTACAACCTCCACCGGAGACGAGGTTGGCTGCAAGAGCTCGCCGCCTCCCCTCAACCTTCCGTCCTCCTTTCTCCCACCCCGCTGCCTCTGCTCTGCTCTGCTCTGCTCTGCTCTGCTCTGCTCTGCTCTGCTCTGCTCTGCTCTGCTCTGCTCTGCTCTGCTCTGCTCTGCTCTGCTACCACACGCACACACATCCTATCTCTCTTCTCCAGTTCTCATCCCACCTTGCAGGTTCATCAACAAGGACGATATCAAGCTGGTCATGCGAGGTGACGGTGAACACCCGCCGGTCCCTGAGGAGCGAGACAAGGAGCGAGGAGGAGCTAAAGGTTTCCGCAACGAGCTCGTCCGGCAGCTCAGGAAGGGTGGGCACATCGATGAGGAGGGGAAGGGCCCGGCAGGAACGCCGCTCCTCCTCACCAAGAACACTACCCTCGAGCTCCTTGAAAACGAGAAACGCGGGATCGAAAAGAAAAAGGAGGCTGCCAGGACCAAGAACCTGCCATGGAGCGCCTACAAGAAGCTAAAGAAGGGCAAGGGGAAGAAGCTGGTGGATGGATCGGACTCTGGGCCTGACGTGAGCAGCATGGTACGATTGCAAGCTTGCTGCTGCTGTTGCCTCAATTATGCTGATGAGCCCTTGAATTGCAGGATACGGAAGAGGCGGAGGAACTGTTCCTTGATCCAGAATGGGAGAAGCACGACCTAGGTCGAGGAGGCAGAGGAGATCGTTTGAACATGTTGTGTGACATCTGAACAGGACTCAAGCTAAAGACGTCCGAGGCAAGGAACAACAAGAAGCGCGCAAGACAAGCTCTGATTCAAGCGGCAAAGAGAGATGCTAGCTCTTACCCGACTGGTTTCATACAGTGAAAATTTCAAAGTCCCCATATACTCCCTTGCGACACAACATCAACCACATGATGATCCGTGGCAGGAAACAACTTGCTTCAAGTAAGCATAATAAATTTCATTGAAAGTATAGAGAGATAAGCCTGGTCATCGACACATGCTCTACACAGCTACAGCAGTACATATGACGACGTCCGATACCGCACAGCTCAGCTGGAACGCCTTACCAGGGGCGGTTGTCGAGGTCGGAGTTCCAGGAAGGCCAGGTGCCGTTGAAGGCGAGCGGGAGCTGCTCGTGGTGCTGGTACTCTTGACGCCACATCCAAAGAGACTGGAACATTGCTGCTGCTAACAAATCGTTAGAACATCGACAGACGCTGAAAGATTCCATATCCTCCTCATCAATCCATATGCCTCTTCCAAGAGCCACCCTCCTGCCCCTTCCTTGAGGTCTCAAAATTTCTTTTCTTAACCCGAAAATTCTTACACATGCACCTCACAATATTATATCCCTTCGCTTCCGTCTACTTCCATCGCCATTTTCATCATCCCACATCGCACCCTCTTCTCCCCACAGCATAGCGCGGTAATGTGGGCATACCTGGTGTTGACTCTCCGCGCCGCCAGCTGTCTTTTTGTAGCCCCCTGTTCTATTTCTGGAGGGACCACCCCCGACCCTCTTTGTGAGGTGTTCCCACCCCATTCTTTCCCGACTATACTATATTTGGAGGGAGTACCCAACCCTACTATGTACACCACCCCACGAATTGATGGTAAGAACCCACCATCAACAACACTACCCCACCTTCCATCAAGGTCTTCAAGTACCACGGGTGAAGCACGCTCCAAGATTTGTACCAAGAGGATAACCCCTCACCCCCATAAGTATGTACCCTACCCTGGGAGAAATCACAAAACACCCACCCAATTAATATCATTCCACACCTACCCCCCAGTATTCAGTAACCCACCCTCCCTCAGCAAATCTTCCAGAATTAGAATTTGCTGTACCTACCCCCATCAAAAACTGGGCTAGTAGGGGTGGTAATCTCGGAGTTTATTGATTTGAGCTTTTGACACGGTGTTGCCCGCACTGGCCAATTATCGAGATGATGGCCAGACCCGGGGGCCCGGGAGCGGTCTGCCCCGGCCCGGTCGGGAGACTGAGTTGAATAATTAACTAATTTTTTATCAGCGGCAATGCCTGAGGCAAGCTTGAGGGACCTCTTTTCAAAGGAATTGAAGTCCAGTCGGTTGCCATGCAGGCAGAACCGACGGAGGAGAAGGGGAGCAAGGACGAGGCCAAGGACGACGCCAAGGACGACGCCAAGGACGACGCCAAGGACGACGCCAAGGACGACGCCAAGGACGACAGCAAGGACGACAGCAAGGACGACAGCAAGGACGACAGCAAGGACGACAGCAAGGACGACAGCAAAGGGCGAGAAGGGGTGGAGGTGGAAGGGCGGTCAGGGGAAGTGAAGACAGATGATGTGCCAGCAGAACAGCCGGGAGGAAATTTTGAAGAGCCTCCGAAGGATGGATCAAAAGATAGAGCGAAGGAGGAGGAGATTAGTGGCCAGAAGGAGGAGGAAGTTAACTCTCTGAAGGATGAACAGAAAGGCACGGAGCCTCCTCAGATCAATGCACCCATAGAAAGCGCCAGGGACGAGGAAGCTGCGAAACGAGCTGCTGTAGAAGATGGAGGAGTAGAGTCGGATGAGGCCAGCGCCAAGTCGCAGAGGGAGAGGCAGGCAAGTGTTGGGAGTGTGGGAGGGATGAAGGCTACCCCGCCTGAGTCCTTGCAAGGAGGGCACCAAATGAGGTCGAACTCGATTGAGCACGCAGGTGAGATTAAAGATAGCAGCATGCAGGAAGCGCCGTCGGGTCGTGCAGAGGAGAAGGAGAGTGAGCAGAAGGCGGCGAACAGAGACCCTGCTCGTAACGCTGAGGGAGGGGCCGGGCAGCACAAAAGCAACCCGCTGCTCAGTCCCCCGCCCACTGGCGCTGCCAAGTATGCGAGGGGTTCTGACCTGTACCAAGACAAGTACGACAAGTTCAGTGTGGCAGAGATCATCTCGTTATACTGCCGACATCTGTTCGAGGCTGTTGGGTTCGAGCTTGCGGAGACGCGGCTGAAGCGTCTCAAGGAGCTTTCCCGCGAACTGTCGCACACAAACAAGTACAAGGCCCTCTACCAGCGCAGGCCAGAAGTCTGGCACTCCCTCAAGGCGCTAGGAGACCCGCTGATCGATGCCGAGTACAGGCAGGAGGACGGGACCAGCGCCAGGGACTGCAAGATCTACCAAGACGCCGTCCGGTGCTGCGCTGCGCTGAGGGATGTGAGTGTGGAGAAAGACTTTTATTATGAGAGCTTGCTACTCGACCTGCAGAAGCTCGAGAGCTCGCTGAAGAACATCTACGGCGAGCTGGCCATGGAGCGGCAGCGGCACGACGTGCTTCGTGCGGTGCTGAGCGCGCAGAACGCTGCCCGGCTGCAGCTGGACGTCCAGGCCCTCGGGGCGGCCAAGGACTTGCTGGAGATGTCGGTGGCGATGAAGGTGGTGGAGGTGCTGCGGAAGCTGGAGGAGGAGGAGATGAGTAAGGAGAGTCTTCAGAAGAAGATGGAGAAGGTGAAGCATGAGTCCGAGCAGCTCAAGGACAAGATCCGCGAGCTGGACTCGGATGCGCTCAGGAAGGCGGATACGATCCTGGACCTCAAGAAGAAGCTGACGGAGGCGCAGCAGCAGAAGAAGAACGCGCTGGAGCGAGCGACGGAGGCAGAGGCGAAGGTGGAGCAGGAGAGGAGGATCCTGTCGTCGATCCGGGAGGCCCTGGCGGGGATGAAGGCGCAGAACGAGGCGCTGATGAAAGAGGTCGAGTACCTGAAGCAGCAGGTGGAGAAGGTGCAGGAGTACAGGGACAAGACCGTGCAGCTGGAAACAGAGCTGGGGGAGGCGCAGGCAGCCATCGACTCTGCGCTAAGGTCGAGGGAGCAGGCGTACGCGGAGGTGGCGATGGAGAGGGAGATGAGGAGGAAGGGGGACGGGTACGTGCTGGAGATGAAGGAGGAGGTCCAGAGGGCGCGTGCGACGTTCGCGGGGCTGGAGGAGAAGATCAGGGATGTGGAGCTGAGCAAGGCGGGGCTGAAGCAGGATCTTGAGCATGAGAGGGTATGGAGGCAGGAATGGAACGCTGTGAGGGACAAGGTCGGGGAGGCTGTGCAGCGACTGTACGTGGCGGACCCGAGGAACGTGGTCGAGGAACGAACGCACCAGATCATGGCGATACTCCAGGAGAGGATCGCGAGCGAGAGCATGGCGAGGAGTCAGGTGGTCGACTTGGAGGACAAGCTGCACCGGGAGCAGGGACATCGGCTCATGCTCGAGCGGCGGCTGGCGACGCTGCAGGCGCAGGTGGTGGAGATGAGGGTCAGGGCTGCGAGGGGGGAGATGCCGCTGGAGGATGAGAGTCTGGGGTCGCTGGGGGATGGGGAGGACGAGAAGAAGCCGAGGAAGCAGAGGGATCAGGAGATGCTCGTTAGCAAGTTCGGGCCGAGCAAGATCCCGCGAGCACCTGGTGAGTTGTAGAGGAAGGGAAGGGAGAGGGGAGGGAGAAGAAGAAGGGGAAGAGGAGAGAGACAGAGAAAGCGACAGAGATAGGAGGGAGGGGAGAGATACGTATAAGGGGAGCGT
>NW_005434672.1:1169883-1172330 GCF_000315625.1 Guillardia theta CCMP2712
TCCATCATCATCATCATCATCATCATCATCATCATCATATCATCATCATCATCATCATCATCATCATCATCATCATCATCATCATCATCATCATCATCATCATCATCATCATCATCATCATCACCATTCATTACGCTCCATCATTGATTTACTCTCCATCATCATCATCTCCATCATCTCCATCATCATCATCTCCATCATCATCATCTCCATCATCATCATCTCCATCCCTCCTTGCCCCCGCCATCTGCATCCCCGCTTCCCCCTCCCTTCCCCGTTCTCCTCCCCCTCCTGCTCCTCCTCCTTCCCTGCTCTGGCCTCTTCCTCCCCTCCCTCCCTCCTCACCTGCAGTCGCGCCATCTCCCTCCACTTGCTCGGATCCTCCCACTCAAGCAGCTCGACACTCGCGAGGCTTCGCTTTCCGTCCCATCCTCCAGTCGCCACGACAACCCGCGGCCCTGCCAGCCATGCTGCCCCCAGCCCCCTGCACATGCTTCATCCTCCCTCATACAAAACCGCTCTTCCCTCCCCGCCTTCCATCCTCCACCTCCTCTACTTCCTCTTCTTCTTCTTCCTCTTCCTCTTCCTCCTCCTCCTCCTCCCTCCTCACCTTCTCTGCGCAAGCATCTCCGGCAATGCCCTCCACTCCCCCGACGGAACGTGAAAGTACTCGGCGCTGCGCAGGTTGCTTGCTCCAAAGTATCCTCCTACAACACAGAAGCTCTCCTCCTCCTCCATCGCCGCCGCCGCCGCGAAACAACGAGGAGAAAGCATCCTGCCACTCGCGTCATCCTCTACTTCAGCACGTCGGGAGGCACCTGGGTCCTTCAGACCATCTCCTCTCCTTGCAGTCAAACACTTCCATGCTGTCCAGGTAGTTCCTCCCGTCCCATCCTCCCATGGCGTAAAGTTTCCCCTGCACATGCATCGTTACTCCTCTCCTCCCCGTCACCCCTCTTCATCGACCTCGCCCTCCCCCCGCCTTCCCTTCCTCCTCCTCCTCCTCCTCCTCCTCCTCCCTCACCCCAAGAAAGACAGCACAGAGGCCTCGCCGAGGCGTGCTCATCTCCACGCTCCTCTGCCAGCTCCCTCCTTCTCTTCCTCCTCCTCCTTCTCTTGCTGGCTCGAAGTATTCGACAGAGGACAGATTCTTCACGCCATCGAACCCTCCAAGAGCAAAGAGAACTCCTCCTCCTCCTCCTCTTTCTACTCCCCACCCCCGATCCTCCTCCAGCGACCTTGCCGGAACGGCCCCATGGGCAGGAGGAAGAGAAGCGAGTCTGGTCGGGAGCTGCGACGTGGCAGGAGGAGGGCGAGAGGGAGCGTGTGTTTTCAGCTGAAAGTCAGCTGGGAGCTGCTGGACTTCCCCCCCTGACTGGAAGACGCTGAGGTCGCTTCCAGCGCGCGCGTGAGAATCTTTCTCTGCGTCGAGGAGCCTGGCTTGAAGCTGCGCAAACCTGCTCGCAAAGATGTGAGGAGGAAGAGAAGGGGGGAGGAGGAGAAGAGGATGGAGAGAGACGACGCAACATGTTCACCTCAACATGTCAAGATCGTTCATGTTAGACATTAGCGTCTTGGTGAAGTTGATTGAGCCCTGCAAGCGAGCGATGTGTTCACCTAGCATGCCCTTGTTACAGCGAGAGATCTCCAAGCAAGAAGAGGTGCAGGAGATCAAGGGAAGGGAAAGGAGAGGGGGAGGAGAGGAAGGGGATGGAGGAGAAGAAGGATAACTGTGAGCGAAAGCAGGAGCAGGAGCAGGAGCAGGAGCAGGAGCAGGAGCAGGAGCAGGAGCAGGAGCAGGAGCAGGAGCAGGAGCAGGAGCAGGAGCAGGATGAAGAGGGGCAGGGAGCCCCTAGTGGACAAGGCTGCAATGCAAAAACAAAAGGAGGGAGCAATCTGCCCAGTCAAAGAAAACTGACAGAGATTGCGATGTTCCAATACTGCTGCATTCATCTCTCGGTCTCTTCGGAAATTGGTCTGTCATCATCATCATCATCATCACCACCACCACCACCACCACCACCACCACCACCACCACCACCACCACCACCATCATCATCATCATCATCATCATTATCATATCATCATCATCACACCACCACCACCATCATCATCATCATCTCCATCATCATCATCATCATCATCATCATCATCATCATCATCATCATCATCATCATCATCATCACAAGAAATCTCTCAACACACACATTTTCTCTCGCCAGCTTCTCCCTTTCTTCGATTTCCCTCACAAGCCCTTCTGTCTTCTCATCCACACTCAACAACTTGCGTATCAGTTGGTCCTTCTTGCCTGCAAACCATCCAAAACTCTCCTGTCACTTTCACAACAAGGAAACAACCATGACATCACCGGCTATGGAGCTTTTAACTTGTTCTTCCATTTTCTCCAAGCCTCTCAACTTGCCTTCAACCTGCCATGGCGATCAAGG
>NW_005434672.1:1172430-1177739 GCF_000315625.1 Guillardia theta CCMP2712
TCTCCGGCTTCCTTGATCGTGACGTAGTAATCCTGCAGAGTGTGAGGAGGGGACCAGGGGGACTAGCTGGAGAAGGAGACGGATGGGAAGGAGGAAGGGGAGGGGCCGAGGAGGAGTTGTGGGAGAGGAGCGAAGAGGGAGAGAAGCAGGTGTTTGGTGGTTGGGGGGTGGGGGGGGGGGCGGGGAGAAGAAGATAAGAACATCACTTCTCGATGCTGCCCGCTCAAGACGCATTCTCTACAGACGAGCTGCTGGCTGGGACAGGAAAGTCAGAGAAGGCAGATAGCGAGACTCAAAAGAGAAGAGATGACGACGCCAGGGCAGCACGCAGGAGGAGGAAGAAGAGGAGGACGAGGACGAGGACGAGGACGAGGACGAGGACGAGGACGAGGACGAGGACGAGGACGAGGACGAGGACGAGGACGAGCGGCAGCAGCAGCAGCAGCAGCTCTCACCTAGATATGCTGAGGAACAACACCTGCCATGGTACATCAGAACGTCTCAAGGAACATCATCGAGGGGAGATCACTTCTTCATCCTGGTGGAGGAAACATCTCCTGAGCTCCGTTGGCTTCTTTCCTCCTGCTTGCAAGGGGACCACATGATGCTGCAGTTACTCGGGCAGTCAGTGTGGGCAGAGGAGGAGGCAAGGGAGGAACGGGACGAGGTTCAGGATGATCGGGGGGAGACTGAGGACAAGTGACAGGAGAAGGTGTCTGGAAGAAGAGGAAGAGGGCGAGTGCGAACAGGAGGACAACCAGGAAGAGGAAGAGCAACAGAAGGACGAGGGCGAGGAGCAGGAAGAGAGGGAGGAAGGTAAAGAAGTTTCACCTGCTTGACGCTTGTCATCCTGAACTTGTGTAGCTCATGACTACAATGCTGGCAAAGAGCAGCTCGACAAGTCTCGCACCTGATCGACATTCTCATGAAAGTGCACAAGCAGGAGCAGCATCAGGAGAAGGAGCAGGAGAAGGAGCAGGAGAAGGAGCAGGAGAAGGAGCAGCACCACAGAGTTGCGATCTTCTCGTCACAGTTGTTGCACGTCTGACGTTTCTCCGAGAGAATCTCCAGGATCTTGAGAGGAGCGGGTGAGCCCAAGGACACAAGGAAGGAGCTAAGGGAGAAACAGCAAGGGAGGAGGAGTGGGGTGAAGAGGGCGGAAGTAAGGAGGAAGGGGAGGAGCGGAGAGGTGGGAAGGAAAGCAAAGTGGGAGCGAATCGAGTGAGAGGGAGGGAGGGAGGAGAGAAGAACGGGTAGGGGCATGAGGGATAGTGGGAAGGAGGAGGAGGAGGAGGAGGAGGAGGGGAGTGGGGTCGAGCTCCTGACCTTGGTTGAGCCATCATCATCCATGGCAGCGAGGTCGTCCAAGTCGATCTCACTGACAAAGTCGCAGACGGGGCAACGGACATTCGCAACGTCGTCGCTCCTCGCCGCGACCGCCTCCAGGCAGTCCAGGCAGAAGGCGTGGAAGCAGCCCAGCCACCTCGGCCTGAGGGGAGCACAAGGGCATCAGCGGGGAGGCAACAGCAGTCGCCGCTCCCTCACCTGACGTTCCCCCTCATGCACAGAACGCAGATCACTCCGCCATCGACCGTCGGGAGGAGCTCGTCCACCTTGATACCGTCCCTCCTGAACTTCTCCATCGTCCCGCCCCGCCCTCCTAGCGGCGGCCCGTCTCCTCTCCCCTGAACTGCTTCCAGCAGCTTCTCTCCTGCAAAGTCTGGGCTGACGACAGCCGTGGCGTCCGAGGCAACCAATCGGTCGTGGAGGCATGCGAGGTAGAGTAGCAGGCAGGAGGGGGAGGCTCCTCGCATGATCTCCTGGGGGGTCAGGAGGCTGGGGACTTGAAACTTCTGCTCGGCAAGGCAGAGAGCGAGCTCGACACATTCCTGATGCCCTTGTCTCACCGTCATCTCCACATCGACATGCGCCTCTGGCCATGCTGCGCGACAAACGTCATGGCAGGAGATCTATCGAGGGGGGGAAGAGGCAGGGAGGCAGGGAGGCAGGGAGGCAGGGAGGCAGGGAGGCAGGGAGGGAGGAGGGTGAGAAAGGGAGGATGTGGAGAGGGAGGGAGCAGGAGGAAGGAAGGAGGAGAGGTACCTTGGGCGATGATCACCAATAAGATCACCCCATCCTTGAAGCTTGAACTGAAGTCTTCTACCTCCACCGCGCTCGCAGCTCCCCTCTTGACGATAGCGTCGACCCATCGCTTCGCTCCTTCCCTCCATTTTCCTTGGCTGTACCTTGAGAACTGCGGGATGCAAACAAAGAACTCCGCCATAGCCCACAGCACTTGCAGCACGCCCTTGACGTCTCGGGACATCATCAGGCCCTGCGCGTTGGTGGCGAGCCGGAACCCTCTCCTGTTCAAGAAGTCGATGATGGTGGCGAAGTTGAGGAGCGCGTCCTCTTCAGTGCGCGGAGAAAGTTCGGGAGCAAGCACCTTGCTCGCGTCCAGGGCATCCACCAGTGCAACCAAACACTGAGAGTCACGGAAGGCTGCTCGCAAGTCCGAGGGGCATACATCCCCTATCACTGACGCGATCCAACTTCTCAGGCAGCTCAGCTGCTCCTCCTCCTCCGCGCTTGCCTGCATCTCTCCGTTGCCGCCCTCAGCTGTCTACCAGATCGCCGCCATGCCACGTGTCCCAACAAGCGCAGGAAAACTCTTCGCTGCCTGCATCGGAGGAGATTAGAAAGCAGGCTACTGATGCACATGAGCGCGGGACAGGGCAGGGGAGGAGTAGAGTGCAGAGCAGAGCAGAGCAGAGGAAGCAGATGGGTTGGGGAGAGGGATAGTGAGGAGGAGAGGAGGAGAGGAGATCATGGGCCACGTACAGAATTGGGCAGAAGGCTGTGAGAGGGTAAAACGAGAGGGAGGCAACGAGGAGAAGGAAATGAAAGAGGAGGAGGAGGAGGAGGAGGAGGAGGAGGAGGAGGAGGAGGAGGAGGAGGAGGAGGAGGAGGAGAGCATGTATCAACCATTGGCCATGGATTTCAACTTGCTAGCTGACCTGCACGGCTGCAATGGCACATGCGGGGACCATGGGGCCGCATGTGCAGAGTGGGGCATGCGCGCAGGAGGCGACATGCGAAGGCGAGGATGGAGCTCCAGGTGCGGTCCTTGTCGTCTCCTCCCTTCTCTTGCCCTTTTCCCCTGCCATGCTCCTGCTTTGTCCTTCTGATCCGGATGATACTTGCTGGCAGGAATCAGCAGTGGGGGAGAGAAACGCTCTGAGGAGGAGGAGGAGGAGAGCGAGTGGATAACAGTGAGATGAGGAGGGGAGGAAGGGGAGAGCAGAGCTGACATGCTTGCTAGGGGCAGGTTCTCCGCAGGAGGAAGATGCGTCGAAACTTGCTGTTGGTGTACATGAAGATCGAGGGAGAGGGCGAGGGAGGGCTGGTGTTGCTGGTGATGTCTGTGGAGACATCGTCCAGCGAGGTCTTCGAGGAGTTCAGAGCGAACGTGCGGCCAGGCGATCGCATACGAGTGACGGGGAAGGTGCAAGAGCCGGGGGTCGATGCCGTCGCATGTCAGTTCGAGGTCTTTTGCAGGGACTTTGCGATAGAGGAGAAGTGGGAGACGGAGAAGAGGGGCTGCTTCCAAGACAGGACAGCAGCACTCGTATCTGGTCCGAGCATGCAGGAGGAGATGAGCGTTGATCAAGATGCTCCTCTCTGCAAGGCGTGGATCAACACAGGACAGTGCTTGAAGGGGGCAGCGTGCAGGTACCGACACGACACTGGGGGGGAGACGATCGGCAAGGCGCGAGCGATGTGGGTGGCGGAGAGGAGGAGGCAGAGGCTGGTCTGTAGTCTTCTGTCAGGAGCTGAGGACGCCTGACGCCCTCCTGCCCTGCAGCAAACTCCTTCTGCCCTCGGGGACCACCTCCCGCCCTCTGACAAGTGCAGCAAGAGGCAACGAGCGGTGAGGAGCAAGGAGCACTGTTTTTGTGTCCTCGGCTGAGCTCTACTCGCACAGTCCATCTTCTGCAGGTGGTTGATCGACACGTTCGGCAAGGAGAAGATGTCTCGAGGGGTTCTGGATGGTGAGGATGAAGAATTTCGCGCTGATATCCTTCTTCCCTTCTCGTTTCCCTCCTCCCTCCTCCCTCCTCCCTCCTCCCTCCTCCCTCTTCGTTTCCCTCCTCTCTCCTGCCTTTCCTCCATCCTTCGTTTGATCTCTCAGTCGCTCTGCCAACTTGCTTGCTCGAGCATCTCTCCGCCTCCACACCTCTCTTCTTGCCCTCCTCACACGTCTCGTCTCGCCCTCCAGTGGCGGGAGGAAGCGGGGAGCTCAGTTACGAGATGGTCATCATGAGCAGGATACGATCGACAGTCGTGAGTTGTGAGAACCTTCCTTCCTCTCCCTCACCTGCTGCTGCAGGTTGACCCCCAGGCCGATCAAGTTCAACAAGTGGCAGCATCGGTACCTCCCCGCAACATTGCCAACCTCCTCGCTCCTCGTTTCAATTCATAGACTCTTCCTCCTCCTCCTCTCCTTCTTCCTACTCCTCTCTCTCCCTCCTCCTTCTCCACGTTCTCAGTCTCGTCCTCATCTATTTTGTATCCTTCTCTTTCAATCGTCGCACACTACCCAACTCTGATCTCCTCTCCTCGTCTCACCCGTCCGCTGCTCCATCCCATCCTCTCCCTACCTTCCTCGTCTTCTTATGCAGCTTTCTCAGCTTTCTCGAAAATTCCATTCAGCAAGGACAGGCAGACATCAGCGAGTTGCTGCTTCCTCCGACCATGTATCAGGACAAGTCGGACCTCCTGGAGCATTTGCGGGGATGCCGGAGAAGGTTCGCGAAGTTGCGGTGGATGAGGATCTGGGCGAGGAGAAGGGAAGGGGGGGGGGAGGGGGAGGTGAAGGGGTAGAGCAAGAGGAGGGAGAGTCGAGGCATGGAATGAAGAAAGGGATGGGGAAGGGGACAAAGCAGGAGGAGGCTGGTGGGGAGGAGCAGGAGCAGGAGCAGGAGCAGGAGCAGGAGCAGGAGCAGGAGCAGGAGCAGGAGCAGGAGCAGGAGCGGGATTGATCGCTTGCTGCAGGGAAGGATGCGATTGCGCGCAGCTTTTCCTGAAGCAAGAGCAGAGGCTCTTCGGCGAATCTTTTCTAGAGGATCCTGAATGCTCCAAAACTTTCGATGAGGTGAAGGAGGAGAGAGAAGGGGGGCGGACGAAGAGAAGTAGAGAAGGAAAGAGGGGGTGGAGGATGAAGCGGAAGTGTGACAGAAAGATCGGAGAGGAAGGGGCTGAAGCAAGGAGATTTGAGGAGGAGGAGGAGGGGCAGCAGCAGCAGCAGC
>NW_005434672.1:1177839-1178620 GCF_000315625.1 Guillardia theta CCMP2712
GGAGGAGGGAAGGGGGGAGGGGGAGGTGAAGGGGTAGAGCAAGAGGAGGGAGAGTCGAGGCATGGAATGAAGAAAGGGATGGGGAAGGGGACAAAGCAGGAGGAGGCTGGTGGGGAGGAGCAGGAGCAGGAGCAGGAGCAGGAGCAGGAGCAGGAGCAGGAGCAGGAGCAGGAGCAGGAGCAGGAGCGGGATTGATCGCTTGCTGCAGGGAAGGATGCGATTGCGCGCAGCTTTTCCTGAAGCAAGAGCAGAGGCTCTTCGGCGAATCTTTTCTAGAGGATCCTGAATGCTCCAAAACTTTCGATGAGGTGAAGGAGGAGAGAGAAGGGGGGCGGACGAAGAGAAGTAGAGAAGGAAAGAGGGGGTGGAGGATGAAGCGGAAGTGTGACAGAAAGATCGGAGAGGAAGGGGCTGAAGCAAGGAGATTTGAGGAGGAGGAGGAGGGGCAGCAGCAGCAGCAGCAGCAGCAGCAGCAGCAGCAGCAGAAGCGGGGTTCACTGACTTATCTCCATCAAGTCTGCAGTGATTGTCGGCCTGCACCCTGACGAGGCCACCGACATCATCGTCAACTTCTCCCTGGTCCTAGCCGCAGCCTCCCGGCATGCCTGACGACAGTTCAGGCGCACAGGAAGCCGTTCGCAATCATCCCCTGCTGCGTGTTCTCGCATCAGAATCCCCACAGGAGGCTGGAGGACGGCAGACCTGTTTCCTCCTACGAGGACTATGTCTCCTACCTTCGGCAACGAGGTCAAGAGATCTCCCCTCCTCCAGCTATCCCTCC
>NW_005434672.1:1178747-1180335 GCF_000315625.1 Guillardia theta CCMP2712
TCCCCTCTTGACGATAGCGTCGACCCATCGCTTCGCTCCTTCCCTCCATTTTCCTTGGCTGTACCTTGAGAACTGCGGGATGCAAACAAAGAACTCCGCCATAGCCCACAGCACTTGCAGCACGCCCTTGACGTCTCGGGACATCATCAGGCCCTGCGCGTTGGTGGCGAGCCGGAACCCTCTCCTGTTCAAGAAGTCGATGATGGTGGCGAAGTTGAGGAGCGCGTCCTCTTCAGTGCGCGGAGAAAGTTCGGGAGCAAGCACCTTGCTCGCGTCCAGGGCATCCACCAGTGCAACCAAACACTGAGAGTCACGGAAGGCTGCTCGCAAGTCCGAGGGGCATACATCCCCTATCACTGACGCGATCCAACTTCTCAGGCAGCTCAGCTGCTCCTCCTCCTCCGCGCTTGCCTGCATCTCTCCGTTGCCGCCCTCAGCTGTCTACCAGATCGCCGCCATGCCACGTGTCCCAACAAGCGCAGGAAAACTCTTCGCTGCCTGCATCGGAGGAGATTAGAAAGCAGGCTACTGATGCACATGAGCGCGGGACAGGGCAGGGGAGGAGTAGAGTGCAGAGCAGAGCAGAGCAGAGGAAGAGGAGGAGGAGGAGGAGGAGGAGGAGGAGGAGGAGGAGGAGGAGAGACTATCTAACGAGGGAGAGGAGGGCGCGCGAAAGGATCAGAGCATGTATCAACCATTGGCCATGGATTTCAACTTGCTAGCTGACCTGCACGGCTGCAATGGCACATGCGGGGACCATGGGGCCGCATGTGCAGAGTGGGGCATGCGCGCAGGAGGCGACATGCGAAGGCGAGGATGGAGCTCCAGGTGCGGTCCTTGTCGTCTCCTCCCTTCTCTTGCCCTTTTCCCCTGCCATGCTCCTGCTTTGTCCTTCTGATCCGGATGATACTTGCTGGCAGGAATCAGCAGTGGGGGAGAGAAACGCTCTGAGGAGGAGGAGGAGGAGAGCGAGTGGATAACAGTGAGATGAGGAGGGGAGGAAGGGGAGAGCAGAGCTGACATGCTTGCTAGGGGCAGGTTCTCCGCAGGAGGAAGATGCGTCGAAACTTGCTGTTGGTGTACATGAAGATCGAGGGAGAGGGCGAGGGAGGGCTGGTGTTGCTGGTGATGTCTGTGGAGACATCGTCCAGCGAGGTCTTCGAGGAGTTCAGAGCGAACGTGCGGCCAGGCGATCGCATACGAGTGACGGGGAAGGTGCAAGAGCCGGGGGTCGATGCCGTCGCATGTCAGTTCGAGGTCTTTTGCAGGGACTTTGCGATAGAGGAGAAGTGGGAGACGGAGAAGAGGGGCTGCTTCCAAGACAGGACAGCAGCACTCGTATCTGGTCCGAGCATGCAGGAGGAGATGAGCGTTGATCAAGATGCTCCTCTCTGCAAGGCGTGGATCAACACAGGACAGTGCTTGAAGGGGGCAGCGTGCAGGTACCGACACGACACTGGGGGGGAGACGATCGGCAAGGCGCGAGCGATGTGGGTGGCGGAGAGGAGGAGGCAGAGGCTGGTCTGTAGTCTTCTGTCAGGAGCTGAGGACGCCTGACGCCCTCCTGCCCTGCAGCAAACTCCTTCTG
>NW_005434672.1:1182154-1303204 GCF_000315625.1 Guillardia theta CCMP2712
CTATCTTGCCGAGTCCTCCTCCGGAAGGCGATCCTGGCACTGATCTCACTCAGCAGCTCCTGGGGTGCGGCATGCGTTCCTGCCCTTCGCTGGCAAGAATCAAGTGCTTTACTGGATGGGAGATGAAACATGATCTGTACTCGACCATCATGGCATCCAAAGCATGCCCTCCTTACTAAGTTCGGCAGACTAGTAAGAGGGAAGTCTCACTACTAGTCATCATGATCACTTGACCGTTTGAAGGCTCAGCAGTCGTGGTGACATGCCACTGAGCCGCTGACAGTGCCGGCGGGCCGGGCGGCGAGGCTGGCGGAAACTTGAAACCGTCCCCGGACTCCCGAGCCTCTGAGGCTCGCCGGGAGCCCGGGGACGATTTGCTGCTCCGACTGAGCTTGCCATGGTGTCGGACTCGCCGTCGGGCTCCGAGTGGGGTCACCGGGTTGAACCCCGGGTTGAACTTCGGAAACGCAGAGCCGCGCAGGGCGGCGGCACTGCGGCAGGGCCCGGCCCGCCGGGCCGCCGGGCCGCGCAGTCCGAGTCGGACGATCCGGCATGATCATCGGATCGGAGAATTTATAATGAGGCTTTTCGCCCTCGTCCCCGCTAAAGCCGAACGATAACGGACGCGCCCATGGGGACGTGAAGGTGACGGAGCAGGGGATGGACGGGGAGCAAGTGGCAGGCGCAGCGGCAGGGGGAGCCCTCCTCCTCCTTCACCTCCTCCTCTTTATCCAGATCCCGATCCTTGGCCATGGGCCTCTGTGGAGCAAGCAGATCTGGGTATGCATCATCAGGAGCGTCAAGCGAGGGGATAGGAGGCCATGGAGTTGGACTCAGGTGGACGACCTCTTATATGTGTCGAGCCTCCCGCGCCAAGTCAGTGAGATAGAAGAGCTACAGGTCCAACTCGCCTCCTCCGCTCCCTCCCTCTGCGCCTGCACTCGGCTCTTGCCCGCCCTGACTGTTTCGCTCCAGAGTCCTCCACACAAGTTGAAGGCAATAGTATCGCTAGTGGAGACGTGGGAGGTACCTTTCCTGCATCCCTCTTCCAGTACAGCTGACATCATGGTCAGTTAGCAATCAGCCCAGAACAACTCCATGCTCTTGGACTAGAAAGCCTCGTCCTGCCCACTCCAGACTATTCAGCTCCTTCCATGCAGAACATCATCACGGCCGTTGAGTTCATCGACTCCCACGTGAGTGCAACTGAACAGCTCTGAGTCCCCTGACCTTGCCTTCGCTTTCCTCCTCTCCTGCTTCAGGTCTCACGGGGGCAAGGTGTGCTTGTCCACTGCAACGCCGGGAGGGGAAGGAGCGTTGTGGTCGCCATCTCCTACATGCTGATGCGACACCAGCACCAAGGGTGGACGCCTGAGGCTGTCTTCGACATGGTACCTCTCCTCTCGCGTTCTGGGACGCTGAACCTCTGACACGTGGGCAGATCAGAGCCAGGCGGGCCGTCGCCGCCATGAGAGGGCTCGGGGGTATCAAGTCGCAATGGCGTGAGTGTTGGCGAGGCGTTTGCTTGTCCCCTCACCTGCTGTCTGCAGATGCCGTGAAGAGATTCCAAAGGTATCTGAGGAGGCAGGGAGGCGTTCTGAGGACCATGGCTCGGACGGAGGCTCCTCAACAGCCCCCCGCGCAAGCATGGACAGTGGATGTCAGCAGTACAGGGGAGTGTGAAGATGCATCGAGAGCAGAGGAGAGGACGCCGCAAGAATCGGAGGATGGAGAAGAAGCTCGGGTCTTGATAGGAAGGGAGGAGGAGGGGGAGAAGGAGGCAAAGGCACAGGAGGAGGAGCAGATCGCGTTGCCTGGAGCAGCAGGAGCTGCCGCAGATTCAGACGAGAACGTCTGACGTGTATACATAGGGCAGGAGAAAGTTATGGTAACATGTATCAATGTCTTTTATTCATCGATCGGGTCTAAACTAACGACAAGAAGTAAAAGTCGAGGCTGTAAACATGGAGCTCGGCTTCAAAACTGTGAACGCCACTCCGCTCCTCCTTCCTCTCGCTTCAAACTCCCTTCTTCCCCCCATTACATTTTCATCCCCATCACGCCGACTCGTTGCTTCCAGGGGCCACGCCTGACGCATCATCGCCGGCAGAGATCATCTCGAAGAACTCCCTTTCAACCTGCAGCAAGCACATCAACCACACACTCCCTCAGGTGATGAAAGTGAACCTCCTTCAACTTTTGCTCCTCCTTTTCTTCGTCGTCTGCCTTCTTGTCTTTCGCCTGCTCTCCTCGTCAGCCACTCTCTCCCCACCTCGCACCGAGCACGACCTGCTGCTGCTCCGCCTTCTTCGCCGCAAGCCGCAGCTCCTTCGCTCTCGTCTCAAGGTTCTTCTCGCGCTTGGCCTCGCGGTCGAACATCTGAGATATAGAGATCTTCTCGCTAGATTGAGCCACCGACAGTCCCTGCGGCCGAATGAGCGTCCGACGACTGTCAGATCAGCCGGCGATGCCGCGACTCACCGCGCAGATCTCGAAGAGGGTCGTCGACCCATCCGCAGCTCCCGTCGCTATCAGGCGTCCTCGCTCCTCTACCCTGAGGGTGTGCAGGGGAATGTCCGTGACCTTGAGAAACGACGGTCACTCCCGCACACCTTCCCCTTCTTCTACAGCAAGAGGACCTGGAGGGTGAAGGTCGGATCGTTCTGCTTGAAGAAGTAGTCCCAGATATCAAGAGTTCCTGCCGTGCAGCTTCAGTATACTCTCACATTACCCTGATCACTGACCGTCCATCTTCGTGGTGAAGAAGACACCAGGTCGAGTTGGGCTCCAGCAACCGTCGGTGAGGTACGACGCATGGTACTTAGTAGTCATGATGGGAGTCTGCAGGTAGCTTCAGAAGAGGTAGGCGCGCATGACCATGGTTCTTCACCTTGAGGTCATCGTTCCAGATCCTTGCGGTCCAGTCGCCGACCGTGAGGAAGTTCTTTGGAAAGGCAGGATGGCGCTGGAGGGCGTAGATGGGGCCGTGGTGACCGGGGTAGACTGCTCCGATGCGATCACTGCAAGGACGTCACGTCACATCTGGGAGGACAGGTTCAAGTCCCCTAACCTGGGGCTCTTGGACTTGCGCTTGCAAAGCAAGACTGTCCCTTGCTCCGTTCCTACCAGGAAGTTGGTCGGGCCAGCCTGGACATCGTAGCTCAAGGTGACGCCGCCGAGTGTTGGGCCGTCCGTTCCAACCTGAGCAGCGAAGGGGGTGAGATAGAGACAAAGGAGGCCATAGAGACTGCAGGTACCTGCAGAGGCATACCCTCCGTTGGTTCTCCTAACTTTCTTATGTCCCAGAAGAAAAGCTGTCCATCGGTTGAGACCGTCGCACATTCAGTCCCCGTCTTGCTCTGCAGCCAAGCGACATCGTAAACAGGATCGCGATGCGACTTCTCGATGGGAGAAGATTCGATAGCGGCGGATCCTTTTCTGTCATCCCAATATTGCAGGAGGCCGTTGTAGCAGCCACCGATCATAAGATGAGTTTCCTTGGGGTTATACTCGATGCAAACAAGCGGAGAAGCAGGGTGAAGCTCGAGCTCAGGGTAGTTGGGGTTGTGAACATCCCAGACGTAAGAGTTCAAAGGCATTCCTTCCGGTTGCCTTTGAAATTGAAGAATTGCATATGACACCGCCACTTTTCTGCCACCGTCGGGATACCATGAGATGCAAGTTGCCGTTCGCTTGATCGTGTTGGGATCACGAAAAACCGTCAGAGTCTTGGCTGACGGAGGCTCGCCGGAGTGATCAACAGCATCGCCAACAAAGTACTCCTCGTAAATGTCGATCGCGTTGTTTTGCCTGATCAAATGCTCCAGACTCTCTCCGAGACCCTTGATAGTCCTGATGTAGTCCTCGTCTTTCTCTGTCTTCTTGATGAAACGGAGGGTCTGGTCAACCTCACTCGGATCTACATCCTTTGGCCAACCACCTGGTGGAAGTTATTGCGCACGAAAAGTGAATTCCCACAACTTCACCTTCAAGGTGTAGAACTCCCTGACTGTGCAGCTCAAACCTCTCGGTGTTGACCTTTGGATAGCGTCAGCACCACTTCACCATCGCAGGCCAGCATCCTCCTCACCTCGTGCTCGGAGAACTCAGGGATGCATTGAATGCCAACGTCCGTAGGGTTCCTCTCCACATACTCCATCATCATGTCGGGGTTGGGCAAAGTCTCGGACAGAGTATCGGCCGGCAAGTCTGTGAACTTGGGTGCCCGCCCAAAGTCCTTTCTTAATTTCTGATAAACGTAGACGATTTCCATCGTGAAATATCCTTATTGGAGAACGAAAACAGCAACACAAATCTAAGGTGGGTGTTCAGCAGATCCAAGAAGTTCTCAGCTGCACAGGTCCATGGCTCAAATGTCTGCAAACAGAATCAGATTATCAGAAACTAGTGAAATAGGTATGATCGCTGCGAATTTCATGCGGTATGTCATATGCTTGTGTTTTTGCAATACACGCTGTTTTCAACTACATCATCTATTTCACACCATGATCAGCATCAGCGGAAGCATCAACAGCATCATCACCATTGCAGTCCTCATTTTTTCATCGATGTTGCAATCATTATCGCAACATCGATATCATCAATCACGCCTCATTCGCCTTCGCCTCCACTTCCCCATCCCCTTCTTCCGCCTCCTCCTTAATTATCCTCTCCCCCTCCCAACTCCCACCAACCAACCACTCTCCTCCCTCCCTCCCTCCCTCCATCTATCCCTTCTCCTTCTCATCGTTCTCCCCTCCCTCCTCCCTCCCCCCATCCTCGCGCCTATCCTATCGTCTCCCTCCTTCCTCTGCATCCGTTGCCATCCCGCCCGTTGGCTACCCACCCCACCCCTAAGATGCTTTAGACCCTACCCTACAAGAATTCTGAAACAATCTACAGAGAAAATTAGCCTGTCACCTACCCCTTCAGTCCCACCCCACCCTCCTGTTCCCTCAGATACCTGACAAGCCGGAGCCAGTTAGTCTGAGCTGACTCCCGGCCTCGGAGCCCCGGGCCGCGCCGGGCCCGCCGCCCGCCCCGGCGCCGCCCGCCCGCCTCCGCGGCCCGGCCACCCCGGCGGTCACGGCCCGGGTCGCTGCGGGTCTGAGACGGTCAACGGCCGTAGGCTCGCCTGAAGTTATGTAGTATACTACTGGGCCCGCATACCTCCAAAAACCGTGACGGCGCCGCCGGGGCCGCCTCAGCCTGTGTGCCAGTGGTCACTGTCAACTTTGCCAGGCTATCCGATCATGGGCCGCACTGCTCAGTAGTACTAATCTGGCAATGCTCGCGGGAACCGAGGCCGCATGATCACATCACATCCTCGGAGTCCGATCGGATCCCGGAGTCCGAGTGTACCGTCTGTATCGGAGGCTTTCCGACATTCCGGCCCTGTGGGAAGCCTCCGAAGTCACCGAGTCACAGTGACGGTCACTGGCAATCGGATGCCGCCCTCCGATCACCGCCGGCGGGGCCGGCCCGGCCGCGGCGCCGAGTCCGATCACGGCGGCAGCGCCCAGGGCTCATCCGAGTCCAGGGGCTCATCGCAGGGATCATCCGACGGTCCAGGGGCTCATCTGAGAGTCGCGGGCCGGGCCGGGCCCGCCGGCCCGGCGGGCCGCGCCCGGGCTCCTGATCGGCCGGGCGGGGGAACGAGCGGGGATGAGGGCAAAGTTGTTTCGGAAATCTCAGCTCACGTGCTTGACGTCATGGTGGGTCGGCGCAAGGAGGAGCAGCTGCTGAGGCGCTCGCGGCGAACCCATGGGCTGCTGTGGTTCCTGCAGAAGTGCGCGAGACCGAGGAGGAAGCAGCAGAGGAGGGCAAGATCCGTTGTGTTGCAGGAGCGGGACGCTCCTGCTGTGTCGAGGTGTATACACCAGGCGGAATCAGGATCCTGGCAGGACGACACGGAATCGACAACATCCTTCCTCTCTGAAGCACCGACAGAACCTTCCTCTCACGAAACTCACTCTCTGAATCACAAGTTTGGTGAAGAACCCTCGGAGTCTTGTGTTCTGGGCAATGTGCGAGTGAAGTCGCGGGAAGCAGCCAAACCAAGGACTTTTGGGCACTGTGTAGCGATTGATTGCGAGATGGTCGGGGTTGGGAGAAGTAATAAGAGTGCTCTGGCAAGAGTAGCCATTGTGGATGAGAATGGATCATGTCTTCTCGATGAGTACGTGAAGCCAACTGAAAAAGTGACCAACTATCGTACACGATGGAGTGGGATTCGACCCAGGGACCTTGTGAAGGCTCCCAGCTTTCAGGACGTGCGCCAGAGGGTTGTCAACCTCATCAGAGGAAAGATTTTGGTCGGGCATGCCATCCACAATGACTTGAATGGTGAGCTGACCTGACGGTCGTTTGGTTCCTTGACTCTTAACGCAGTGCTCCACGTTTGTCACCCCCCTGGGCTGATCCGGGACACTTCATTCTACGTCGGTCTTCGCAAGGAGCTGGCTCAGGCTTGTTCTCAGGTGTTTTGGCACTTTGGTCTTGTCGTGTACCTCTCTGACTTGGTAATAGTATGACGCTTCACGGCCTCCTAGTCTAAAGCAACTCAGCCGCGATATTTTGAAGGCAGAAATTCAGGTGAGGATCGGAAATCTGATTTGTCCATGATTCAAGAGTGTCCTCCCCACACTTCAAGTGAGACTTTGCCATACTGAAATGAATTGCTCTCAAGGTGGGTGAGCACTGCCCAGTGGAGGACGCACGGTACACGATGAAGTTGTATCAGAGACACAGGCAGACGTGGGAGGATTCACTTGTTTGAGGGCGTCATGTTGTTTATGAGATAAAACCTTTCGAACTTGCAACCTTCCTTCAACAAGAATACGGACATGATTCTCGGTCATCCCTTACATCACTAGAAAAGTACATTTCGACCAGGGTAAAATTGTTGGCGACAAGTCAAAACAAGTCCATGCTGACGGAATAGGATAGGGCTAAAGAGACAAAATAACAAGTCTAAGACTCAACTGGTGATGACCTGTGCTTCTGGTTTCACTTCCTCCAGCACAGTCTCCGAATCATTGGTTTGTTCACCACTGTTCCCTTCCTCGGAATAGGCAGCATTACAACTATCCCACTCGATGAGGTATCGAGTGACTCGTGGCTCATCGGTCAAGATCAGTCGCTCCAACAGCGCAGGATCAGGACGTTCAACCTGCGGTGGCTCCTCTCGCAGCTTCTCATCAGTATAATCCACCTTGACGTAGTAACCAACCCTCAGAAACTCCTTGCCTTTGTACAGCGCCTGCACCATGACTACAGTGACACCCAAGACCTCGTCGGCAGGAATCTTGTCGGGGTTTGGACCATCGCAGATGAAATCGAAGGAGTTCAACCCGAGCTCTGGGGGGACGTCCACCTCTTCCAGAATCTGATCATGAACTTCGTTCTTTGCTGAGCCTACCCAAACGATTCTCCATGCCAAATCTGCTCAAAGCAAGGACAGGGTGTTAGACACGGGCACACCTGAGCCATTCCCACTCTAGGATAGACAGCACTGGGATCTCTACATACTCATTTCGCAACAATCGAAACAGCGGCAACTTTGCCTGCACAAAGGGGGCATTCGCAACAAACAACCCATACATCGCCCACTTCAAGAAGAACCACCAAGTTTATCACACACCTTGCTCTGGTTTGATCTTGCATTGGAAGGTGATTGAAAACTTGAGCTCGTCTGTCAAGCGCGCCCGCGGCTCCGACACCTCCACAGCGACAACATCAACGTAGGACATTTCCTCAGCTATCTCGCTCCGCCGTCAGCCTTTCAATACCTACATGTGGGTAGGGTGGTACAAAACACTGGGTACTTTTACCTCATAAAGTCTTCAAGGGGTAGGGTCAGTGGTGAATTTGGAAGGGTAGGGGGTGGGAAACCAAGGTCTGGGCTCTTCAAATTTGGCGGGAACGAGACTCGATTACCAGGAACCCGGTAAATAAAAAATACAGCAGTATGAGCGCAGAGTGAGAGCTTTCAAAGACGGTGCTCAGATCAGGCGCAGCGGCGAGGAGAGGGATGGAGGAGGAGCGAATCCTGAGTGGATGGTGAAGAGGACGGTGCTGGAAGAGGAGGAAGGGAGATCTTGAGGATGTGCGATGGGCAAACGTACAGCAGAGCCTGACTTGGAATCATCAGCTCCGTCGTCTTTCAGGATATTAGAAAGAGTTTCGGGAGAGAGAAGCTGCTATCATGCCAATCCTGACATGTAGGTCTGAGAGGAAGTAGCAACATGACAAGGATGAGCAAACAGCAGGATGTCACAACGAATACAAGATGGGCAACTAACGACCGGTGACCCGAGCAACGTTGTCTTTGCCATGCTCAACAAGTACCATTCATCTTACAAACAACATCTTCCCAGTCAATCTTCGGGGAGACAGCGTACTCCTGTCATATCCTCCATTCTCTTCCACAGCTTCAGCCTCTGGTCCTTATCATAGCACGGCCTCGAGGCTTTAGTCTCGCGCCCGCCCACAAAGTACAATCCGCTCTTCCCCTTGAGCCTGGCAGGAAGGAATCAATCCTTGTCATAGACAGACCTCCACCAACAGACTCACGAGGCGTCTGTAGCCAGGTTGAACTCGTTGTTGGCTCGCTCAACGTCGATCCCACACATCCCCCAACCCGCCAGGAGCATCTTGGTGTTAACGGTCCCAGGATCCAGCGTGTTGACAGTGACGTGCGGGTGTCGCTTCTTCATCCTCTCGGCCAACTCTATGGCGTGCATGGCGTTGCAGAGTTTCGACAGAGAGTATGACCTGAACGAGAAATCAGGCCCTTCTGAAGGAGGAGATTCTGCTGACTTCACCCATGGCTGCTGAACCCTTTCTCCATGTTGAGGTTGTCGAAGTCTATGCTGCTGCCTGGCATCATCGCCGTCACGGGTCCTGGACGACACAGATATGCACCATCATTACCTTGGCTGATGGAGGACGTGATTATGATCCTCGGCTCCTCCGCCTTGGCGACCGTGTCCATCAATAGGGTGGTAAGGAGGAATCCGGCGAGGACGTTAACTTGAAAGGTCATTTCGAAACCATCCACTGTCTTCTTCATACTCTCCTCGTAGACACCTGTATGAAGGAAGAATCAGTATCAGAGTCGGATTCATGCTGATCACAGAAACCTGCGTTGTTGATCAGAACGTCGATGCACTGGTACTTGGAGGCTATCTCGTTCCCGAGCTTACGGACATCGTCCAATCGCGCAAAATCGGCCTGGAATGATTGGAGATGGGCGTTGGGACACTTTGATTTGATGAATGCGAGTGCATCTTCGATCCTCTTCGGGTTTCTCCCATGGATGATCACTTCGTAGCCCTCTTGCGCCAACTTTAGCGCAGTGTGACGGCCGATGCCATCCGTGCTTCCAGTCACCAGGGCGATCTTGTTCAGGCTGGAGCTCATGTGAACGGACATTCGTGATGCTGTCCTGGTGGAGGAGGTTCCGGCAAGGGAAGGAGAGAAGGCTGACGCGTGCGAGAGGGCAACGAGCAAGCCTGCTGCCCGCAGCCGATGCATTACCCGCGGCGTTCTGCCTGGTGTACCGAACGGTTGCATTCCCGTTATGATATTGAGACGGTTACACATTTTGGTCAATTCGTTATTTCATACTTTTTGTACCGCCGAACGTGTAAAACCGGGTAGGGTGGACAAGGAGATGGGTAGGGTCACCAAAATACCCCCACCCCTAATATATCACATCTTTACCCACTTCTTCCTCGTCAAATCCAACCCCTTTTATCACCCCACCCCCTCAATTAGAGCACGAATCTCGATCACCTTCCTATTCTCCAACAGCCATGCTCGACATAGGCGGATTCTTGGGCGTCTTTCATGGCGGCAACGGCAACATCCCCACGCTGGATGGGCATGCTGTGCTCAACGAGCCATCTCCTGGGTGATGGATTGTTTCCTTGACTCACCAATCCTGTATCGAACTTGTCCTAGTACCATGAGTCGATTTGTGCTGCCCTGACCTCCTCTAAGTTTGCCCTCGTCTCCCCTGCGCTTTCTTGAATTGTTGAAGACTTACAATCATGGTAGGCTGCATACCGACGGTAGTAGCAACATGATTCTGAACGATAACAGTGGGACTGGGGCTGAGGGCACGGGCTCGGACGATTCTTCCTACTGCCCCTCCTCTCCGCCTTTCTCGGGCTCTCCCTGGGTGGTCCCAGCGCCCTCACATTGGTATGCCAACAGCACGGGCGTGGAAATGAATGTCTCCAAGGAGCTTGCAGTCGCACCCACAGTCGTCTTCACTAGCGACAAGGTAGGCGCTTGACTTGAAGCTTGCTCTTCCCAGTTCACCCCTCCTGCCAGGTAGCTCAGGCTGAGGAGGCTCCCCCCCGTCCGGCGAAGGAAAATGGCCAAGAATTTTCGATCCCTATTGGACTCGGATCGATCCGCTGCAAGGGCACCGGTGCAGAGCTGAAGATGTTTGAGGATTTCGCGACCAAGTTCTTCCAAGGCAGCCAGAATCAGAAGGAGGTGAAAGGCAACGGGGTCAAACCCTCGCCTGGCCATCTGGTGCTCTGCGGGAATGCCCTTGCACTTGGAGCTCTCACTGCCGTGTGGAATTGGAGTGGGAAGAAGCTGAGTGGTGAGTTCGAGGAGGACAATCAACTGGCAGATGACTTCGCATCTGTGTCCTCGGATGCTGCCAACTCGGTGAGTCCAATCGGAGGTTACATGCTACGCCAGCATGTTTTTGCGACCAAGGAGTCTGCGTAAGGTACGAGCGATCGAACAGGAGCAACTGTCAGCTCAGATCTGCGATATGAACACCCAGATGCGTCAGATATACTGTCAGGGTTGTTGTAAATTGTTTTGTGTGAATCTAGCAAGAAAAATTGAAGAAAAACAGAAGAAAAAAAACAGATCACAACTTGCTCCTTGTCATGCTATGTACAATTTTGACCGTCTCCGGACTATCTTGCCGTCAGCGGTACTCGGCCAACATACCCTTGAGGTCGGAGATGCGACCTTGCAGTTGCCCACGAGCGAGGGTCGCGGTTCTTGCGGTGGTTGACTTTCTCGATTGCAAGGGGAGGGACTAGGGTGACAGGCACTCTGATCTCCTAGAAAGCACAGCATTAGATCAGTGCAGACTAGAAGCTTTCGTTCATGGGGGATGGTACCTTCTTTGTGAAACCTGGAGTTTCTCTTTTCTTCCTCAGGTTGTGGAAGTATCGATCTTGGAACGTGTTCTCGTCCTCCAGAACCTTGTACGTTGACTTGAGGGATTGCAGAGAGCATCGGTTCAAGAATCTCTTGTACAAGCAAACTATGCGCGAGTCGGGCAGCGAAGTCTCGGCTGCTTTTCCCTCTGGGACAAGCTGCCTGGGCAAACTCGGCATGTCTATCCCCTGCGCGCTCGGTTTGATGCGTGACATCACCGAAGGAACCTCTCCGGGCCTGAGGCAGAGAGTGCCCGAGTAGATAAGATCTGAATTCTTCCTGAAGTATCTCTTCACTTGCGTGTCCTTGGTGATCATGGACGTGCGGTCATACTCCCCGCTGTCCACAGTCTTCCTGTCTCGCACTGGAGAGTAGCTTCGTCCGCCGTGCGCTTCTGCTTCTCGTTGAAAGACCGACTGGATGCGTTCGAACTGCCTGTGCCGCGTCCTGACCCGCATCAGAGCCTCCCCCTGCACTAAGTCGTTCACATCTGTGAACCTCGTAGTGAGCAACTCCATCGGAATGAAGATGAGCCTTGCATAGTTGTCTACACGAGCCGTGTCTTGATAGGTCTCCTGCTCGGTTAAAGCTTCTTCCCCTAGCATGTCGCCCTCCACTGCCTGCCCTACCTTCCACTCTTTGTCGCTGGACTTCAGCTGCCGGAAGGCATCTTTGAGGTCCAGCACTTGATCGAAGGCTCCCTTGGCTATCAGGCTCTGCTGCAGCGAGTCTACATACGCGTTGGAGCTCTTGCGGACAAAGTTCACGGATCCCTTGTGTACAAAGTAGATGCCAGACTTGTTCACAGCCTTGTTTTGATGCCACAGCACGTTGCCCCGACTGTACTCCACCTGCTGGAACCGAATCCCACTGCTCTCCGCATGTGTGATAGCATCTAGAATCCTCGACGCTGGTATTCTGCATCTCTGAAAACATGGCGTCGTTGCCAGAAACTCAGCCACTTCCAGGTGCTCGTGGTTGACCCCAAGGTAGTTCCCCCCCGCGTTCTTTCTCTTCCCCTGATCCTTGAACATGGATCGGTTTTGAGGGGGAAAGGAACGTCTGCTGGGAGGTCCGAGAGGAGGAGGGGCATGCGGAGCTTGAACGGAGACAGGGAAGGAGATACGATGGCCAAGGAAGCCCAGAGGAGGAGGAGGAGGAGGAGGAGGAGGAGAGGGACTGACGGGCCGCCTCCTGCAAGTTTCCTGCTCATCCCCATGCTGCTGGCCAGCGATCATGGTGACAACGGCAGCTACGGCCCGTGGTACGGTTGCCCAGCGCTGTGACTCCACTGAGTAACTCGGACTAAGCGGGGCCCCCGGGCCCCGGCGACTCAGTGGGCCGGCGGCCGCCGCGGGGCCGGCCGCCGCAGACGGTCACCGGGCACCAACTTCGCTTTGATCATCGCATTCAACTTTGGCACTGATGAGTATGTGCCCGGCCCCGGGGCCATCATGGCATGGCATGCTGATCGGATCTCGGTGACCAACCGTGCGGGCCGGACTCAGCCGCGGGGCCGCAGTCCGGGCCTCGCCGGCCCGGGCCGGATCACCTCACCGGGCCGCCCGGCGGGCCACTGTGACACCGTACGCCGGGTCCGATCGGACGGTCCGTGACTCTGACGGACTACACCTTAAATTGCAACAGGACAGTTTTTGCTCAAGACCGAGCCTTCAGTAATGCACACGAAACCAGAATTGAGGAGCACATGTGTATGCTAGGGCTCGTAGTAACAGCCCTGCATGAAAATCTTCTTCAGAATGGACAATCCTTGAATGGTTATCGCCCACTCAGCATGACTGTGAACTTGACGTAGTATTCATCATCGTATCTTGACTTGGAACTGCTGACATTCTCTTGTTTGTGTGACTTTCTGACGTCGGCGATGTACTTTCCTAGAAGGATGGATCACATGCCAGCCGTGCCAGTCAGATAGCGCCGAGTTGACAAAAGCTTCCAGAACCAAGGCGAATCTTACGTGTTTCAGGCGGCAATGTAGCACACGTGACGAAGAGCCTCGGAGGCCTTCCTAGCCGTCTTGCCTAAGGTCTTCTCATCAGTGTCTGGATGCTTGGGTTTCACAATTAGATGTCCGATCACCGGGGCCGTGGCACAGACGCTTGTTTACGGTGAGAGATAAGGGGAGATGCCTTGTGAGCGGGTGCAATGGAGAGAGATAGAGAATAAGGTAGGGGAGAAGGAGAGAGAAGTTTGCCCGCCGGCATTTGAAGACCAAAAGGTAAATTTTGAACCGTAAAGAACTTGTGACCAGAGATTGCTGCCGCGAGATCGGAACATTCGTTTCAAGGCATTTGCTGAGATATTGGGAGCCTTGTTCACGAGTCCATGAGTAGCTCCAGTTGATCATGTTACAGCCTAGCTCCGTGACATAACAACCTCCCGGGGGAGTTCCATTTGATCCTACCGTCACAGACCAAGAAAATAAGAATCGCATTAGCTCCAAGTCGGATCAATCAAACACATTGTGACTAACCAAACTGATAAGATTAACTTGCATGATTGAGCATGTAAACGGGGCCCATAACCGACCGGGACTACAAGTTTGTTAGACTCTTGTACTGAGTGGCAAAGTAATGCAGACATCATCATATCAACCTTAAATTGCAACAGGACAGTTTTTGCTCAAGACCGAGTTTAATGCACACGAAACCAGAATTGAGGAGCACATGGCCGAGAGATAGACTGTACACGATCTATGAAGTGGCTCCGTGCCTATGGATGTGATTGATAATGTCTTTGTCTTTCCCGGTGATGATACAAGCTACATACTTGTGAAGGGGACCAGGAAGGTGGAACAGGCTTTTGGAGGATGTCAGCGGGAATACCGTACCGGGTGAAGCAGACGGTCAGTGTCTGTGCGGTTATCTCCTTCCTCACGAACCAGTTTGTCCGTCCAAGCGTCTTACATGCGTTCCAGCTCGTATCTTCACACTGTGCGACTGGCAGACCGTGACTTCTGGAGTGCCCAGTGTCCACTCGGAACTTCCGAATCAGGTGTCAGCCGATGTTCTCCGCTGGCACCGGCCGTTTCTCCACTAGGTTCTTCCCAAGGTTGTAGCCTGGTAGATCAACTGTTGTAATGTTGGGATACGGATATCTTGAATCTCACGCGAATGCTGAAAAAGACGTGCATGTCACGGTCTAGGAACGTGATAACTATTACCACTGCTACAGAAACTTGCAGTCGGTGCTATCACAGTCTACTTCGGGTGTCACTGCCACTGTGTCACCGTCTGTGGAGAGAAGGTTACTGGGAACTTCAACATATTCTAAAAATTTTAGAATATCAGTGCCTAGATATTCTATAAGGTGCTACATTTTCTCGAGAAACCTTGTATCACGGCAACCAGTGGACTCTTACTCTCACATTCGGAGTGACATCAGCTGGAGAGTATGATTTGTGGAGTGACAACGGTAGTAACAGCTGAGCCTGGAGTGAAACATGGGTTCCGATATCAAAATGGCAATGGAGATCCATGAAGCTTTCTCAAAAACAAGTATCGACCTGACTAAGCTTAAGGAAAATTCGGGCAACAATGTTTTTAAGACGGAGGAAGAAATGTGGGGTACGCTCAATCCGTTTTTCACCGTACACTCGAACGAGTGTGGATGAAAACGAAATCATCGCTGTGAAGATTTCTACTACATACAACCCTGCGGACATTCTCACCAAGATCTGCCCAGTCTCCAAAATTCGTCAGCTAGCATCGTTCTTGTTCGGCAACGACATGCCTCATGTCTCGGTTTGACCATCATTACGCCGCTGCTTCATGCAAGACCTTGTCAAGCTAGCCAAGCTCCCTGTACCTCGTCAGGGAGGGAGATGGACAATGCGAAGTCACAGGGGACCCACTTCAGCCTGAGGTCATCTGTTCCGACACCAGAGACAGTCAGGGAGGGTTCACTAAATGAACAATCAAAATCAGGGAATATCATATCTTTTCACTATCATACCTGAATACTGAACTTCATGACAGGCTGAGACCCTCTTACCATACCTGATGAAAGACATCAGCATCGAGCCTCGCATCATCCCTATGTCAAGTCACGTGACATGGACGAGTCACTGCCAGGGATCCCCCAAGCAGAGCCAGGAGTCGCACAAGATGACGACGAGGCCACAAGACAGCTCTCCCACCATGATGAGTGTGGCAAAGAAGCTGAGGGGTGACATGACAGCGAGAAAATCTCGATGATGAAGGGATCAGTCCTGATCAAAGTCGCTCTGAATGTCAAAAGTGACAAGAGCTGTTTTCAATCCAACCTCAAAGCCTGTACGTGGCCAACAGTGAGGAGAGGAATTACCTCATGATTCCACTGGACAAGCACCGCGATGTTGAAGCGGCAAGCAGAGCACGGCAGATGAAAGCTTGAAGGTTGTGAAGACCGAGGAAGGGAGACGTCCCAAAGCCTCATTGCATGCCACGATCTCACGATGGCGATAAGATGACACGAACCAACTCTACAGCAGAGTTGAAGAAATCAAAGGCAGCTTGAAGCGCCAAGCCTTCGCAAGACGAAGAAGCAGACGATGAAGACATACCTTCGATCGAAGTTATGAAATGATGCTGCAGAAATGAAGGAGGTCCCAAGTCGCCAGGCACATCAGTGCTGATGGGCGCTGAGGAGAACCTTTCAGTACCATGCACAGCCCTACTGCGAAAGTCAAGTCAAGAGGCTGTGGTATCTTGTGAGGGAAATAGAAATAGAAGCCAGAGCACTGGGAGTGTATGTCGAGCAACCGGACGGGATAGAGGAAGCGGGGTTTATGTATGATCAGTGTGAAAACTTTCTGATGGAAGTATACAAGAAAGCAAGAGGAGAATGGAACATGACGTCAAGGTTTGGCCATTTGTCGTGGATGACGGTGGTGGACTTGCTTAGGAAGAGCGGGCGAGGGCGAAGGATGTAAAGATGGTTTGGTGTAGTTACTAGTGTAATACATTAATTTGCAATAAAGAAGAGCACAGTACATGTCGGAGATGTCTACAAACATGCAAGTGCAATACCAGGTACAGACACATTCAGGTACAGACACATTGGGAAGTTGGATGCTATCCTGCATGCAACAACCATTACTCCTTGTCACCTCTATAATGTTCATGGGCATGGGATCATGGGACAAGTGCGGGGTAAGGGGAGAAGATGCTTTTGTGATTAGGGTGTGGATGTGTGGATGGTCGTGCAGTGTACCAAGGAAACAAGCGTCATATGGTTGCTCAAGGGACTTGCATATTGGAAGACAGTTGGGGATGGATGATATCATGATAATGACAACTTGGGAATCTCAACGAGACAAGTATGATTCTTCAGACCGAATTCATCTATGACATGAAAGGTTTTCTATCCGAGGCTTATCATCATTGAAACTTAGATGTGTAGAAGCAATGAACAACTATGCCTAGAATGATCCTAAGACGTGATGTGATGTAGAACTTATCTTACCGCTTTACACAGGCCCGCCTCAGGACGTGTCGGATTGTTCTGAGGCGGGCCCACTGAGGCCTGCTAAAGCTTTTTAGCTTGAAACTCCTACAGTTTTTAGTTACAGGATTGGGCCATATTTTTGGATTTGAGTTTTTGTTATTTTGGAGAGAATTTTGAAATTTTATACGGAAACATTGAAATGACTTACACTCATTTCTCTACGAAGGTCAGTGTGCTGAAACCAAACTCAGGAGGGGTATATTTGAAGGATTTTACTAGGGTACCCAGGGTACTCTGTCTGGTCGTGCAAACGGGTTCATTTCAACAGGGGGGATTCTGGTAGGAGTCTGAGCGCACATTTCTTTGTGGGATGGCAGCGCAGGCTGAGAGACATGTTGAAGATGAAATGGAGGAGGTAAGCCAAGTAGAGTCTCCGAATGTCAACGAGGATGAAGGCGATCCTTAGGAGGACATGCAGGTCCAGGAAGCAGTTGTAATTCCAGGACAGGCCACTCCGAGGCCTCAAATCGGGGGCCGAAGAAAACGTCAGAGAACAGGTAACGAGGCCCGACAACCATTGGATGCAGCTCGTGGGCGTCAAAGAATCTCAGAAATCCGATCAAAGAGGGTTTCGCAAAATTCAAGAGCTGCATATACATCTAGTATTGTCCGTTTTATACAGTTCGTGTATCGAAACAATCCTTTTCTATTGACAACGGAATTCAAAGATTTGATTGAAAGAGATATGGAAGAAGGAGATCCACCACTACCATCGAAGAGGATCATACGAACGGTACTGGACGAGAATTCTGTATCTTGGACAGGTTAGAAGTTGCCATTGATGGCAATATTATCTCTGAAACATTGAAACAGGGAATGCCCCAAGAGTTTACCCGATTCATTTCGATCAATTAGACGCAGACTACTTCTGTATGTGGATCACGCATCTGCTAAGCGTTTCACCGAACAATGGTTTGGCAACTTACAGTAATCATCGATCGGCAATAAACAGCTTTTTCAGAGATTTTCAGAAAGACCTACCCCTGGAATTCAAGAATGCTCTTCAAGAATTCTATGTTGGCCTCAAGAAAGATCTGAATCAGATGGATGCAACAGGTGTACTGAAGATAACAACAGGCAAAGAACCTATGAGCATGACAACCTATCGTTTGTTTTGCAAAACCATGATGTTTTCCGACAAGAGAAATTACATCTTCGCTCGCACTTTTCTCATCATTTGTTGGAATCTTATGTGTCGCGCTGGAAACGCCGAATCTATTCAGTTCAACCACATGTGCTGGAATGAAGATCATCTCCAAATTTTCTTTGCTCACTCGAAAACAGATCAGAGCGGTGACAAGCCCAGAGACCCCAGGAGAGTCTATGCAAATCCAGTTTATCCAGAGATCTGTCCCATATTGGCATTAGGAATCTATTTGCTTTGCTATTTACCAGATGAACTGTCCCTGTTTCCAGGCAGATCACAATACAAGCGTTTCATGCAGGTTCTTTCAAAAATAATGATGCCGCCGAATCAATCAGCAGTCCCGAGTCCCTCTGACACAGACGAGACCGCGGAAAGGCATGATGATCATAATGGTATGGATGCAGTGCAGACTGCAGTCACTGCCCATCTGCGTTCACTCGGTTTACAACCAGAGGATCTTGGAAGTCACTCTATTAGGAAGGGGGCAGCAACTTATTGTTCATCCGGGAGTACTCACTGTCCATCGAGCAGTGCTGTGTCTGAGCGAGCAGGATGGTCCAATGGAGCAGTTTTCAACACGTATCTACGATATGAAGCAGCAGGTGATGCATTTGTTGGACCACTATAACAGGGCTTCCCATCGACTCATCAGAGTTTGCAATTCTTCCGCCGCATTTCAAAGAAGCTGACTCGTCAGGGATGGTTACAAGTGCGATTGAGATGCTGTTCCCAACATTACCAATGTGCATGTATGGAGTTGCGGAGTTTGCACTCGCATCCGTGTTATACCATGCAGATTTCCTGAGAACGAATTTGCAGAGGAATCATCCTCTTTGGAAGTCAACCTTGTTTCAGGACGAAGCTATGCTGAATACTTTGAAATCAAAGGTTGTTTGCTGCATGCCAAAGGAAGCAAGGGGCAGAATGGAAGCGACAGGCATTCCTCCCCACGTTCATCAATATGTCCACAATGACAAGGTTATTGCGTCCCTAGAAAAAATACAAAGAGAAGTTCTGGAGTTCAAGCAATCTAGCCGGGGCAACCAGGCATTGGCAGAAGGAGTTTCGGAGAGGCGACAAGTTGGTTTCGTACCAAATGAGTCTGGACAATCAGCAAAGGAATTCTTTCGCCAAGGCTTGCTAGAGAATCGAGATGAGCTGAAAGCCATCATACGGGAGGTGATTATGGAGACGGGAGGGGAAGCAAGTGGATCACAGAGAGATGTTCAGCAAAGGGAACCCCAGGCTTCAGGTCAGAGTGTTGTTGAGTCTGGTCGCAGGAGTGAGGAGCGCACCGTAATACCGGCAGACACTGTTGGAGGAAACGAGAGCAGAGACCCGGGTGGTTCTATTGATGAAGCAGCTGGGGAAAGCGCGTCGGCTCTGGAAGAAGTACTTTTGACAGAAGAGCTGGAAACCCCATTATCGGCATGGAATTTGTGGTTCTGTGGAAACGAGAAAAAACAAATTCCCCCTTTGAGAAATGTTTCTGCAGGGGAGTTGAAGCCTGGACAAAGCAATACAAAGCGACGTTCAGACGTGAAGTTTCTCGTAAAATGTTTTGAGCAGCATATGAACAACGTGCTAGCTGACAAGGATGCAGACGAGAGGGATACAGAACTAAGGAGATTTGAAGAGTTGAAAAGAGGAAGCGGAGTCAGGCGCATGTTCAGGGAATCGCAGGAGATTTTTGTCAAGTATGAGTCGTCTTTCTACAGTTGGATCAATGTAGACTCGGGCTACAGTTTCCGCAGAGGGCAATTGAAATGGAATACATTCGTGAAGAAGTTAAGGAAAAAATTCAAGAAGAACTCAGGCTCATCTGCATCAAGTCGTTGAGAATAGTCAGGATGATGTTTTCTTTGAACATGGAATAAAAGTACTTGAATACGCTGAACGATTGTCGATATTCAGCCATGATCATGGAAGTCAGTGACTTGTTTCCAGAATAACTTTTTGAATTGCTTCGATCAAACGTCCCATGCCATGATCAGATGACTACAAGGTTCAGAACAAGCATATGTCGTAGAGGTTTTCTTCCATCAAGCGAGGTTCAATGCTGTTTGTTACTCTCATATTGCATAATTAGAGAATACAAGCCTAGGCAATCGATGGAGAAATGATTTCCCTATGTTATGCATTGTTTGGTTTGTCAGGAACAAACAGCATACTGAGAACAATTGCGATCTATCTTCCTTCCATCGCCACCGGCATGAATTTTCGCTAAGTCCAATCTATAGTTTGAACTATAAACCTCACAGAAAAAAATGTGTTATACATTGAATCCTACCTAGATCCCATAGCTCTACTTATATTTTGTTCGGTTGTTAGGGTTTGGCTTTCTCCGGGGCCCAAAGGTTTTTCAAATCCAGTCGGAACATGCGGCTCATAATTTCAAATGTGGGGCAACAAATATGAAGCTTCCCTAATCTCTATTGAGTTGAGTAATGGTAAAACCTCTCTCGCTTCAGCTCTGCCATGCCCAAACGCGGCAGGCAAGATGGGGGCGACGATGAGCAGTCCGCCCGTAAGAGCAAGAGAGTACAGCAGAACAAGGAGGAAGAGATCCGAAAGAAGGAGGAGGAGCTCCGGAAGAAGGAGGAGGAGCTTCGAAAGAAGGAGGAGGAGCTCCGAAAGAAGGAGGAGGAGCTCCGAAATGATAAGACTAAGGCAATGCTGAAACGTCATGTCGACGGCGAAAACAAGGAGTACTGGGAGGATGTTCTGAAGGACCTTGCGGACCAGGAGAAGAAACTAGAGAAGGAGAGGGAGGAGCTCCGAAAGGAGAAGAAGGAGGAGGAGCTCCGAAAGAAGGAGGAGGAGCTCCGAAATGATAAGACTAAGGCAATGCTGAAACGTCATGTCGACGGCGAAAACAAGGAGTACTGGGAGGATGTTCTGAAGGACCTTGCGGACCAGGAGAAGAAACTAGAGAAGGAGAGGGAGGAGCTCCGAAAGGGTTGGAAAGGTCTCCCAGAGAGAGAGAACCACATCGCTTGGAAGGAGATAACTCGGAATCGTGACGCGGGGGGGTATATGGAGGAGCGCAAGTTTTTCTGTCTCGATGGGACGTTTTGGGATCAGAAGAGCTCTGGACAAGAAAGGCAGCGGGTGCTCTACTGCAGGGAATGCTTCAAGGAGCAGTGGGATTTCATTAAAGAGAGAGTGTGTGAGGCCGGGTGTCTGGGTTGGATCCTAGGCCCTCCAGGGACGGGGAAGTCGACGACGACCATGTCCTTTATACAATCGCTGAGCATGGAGGAGGGATGGATGGTGATGTGTGTGCGGCTGTGGAAGTGGAGTTCAGTTCAAGTGCTACAAGTTGATGGTGGAGTTTTGAGAATCGCTGAATTGCCACGCAATGGTGCAGAAGATATGCTGAGAAGGGTCCTAAGAGAATGGTCCCGGAGCAAGAAGAAGTATCTTGTGTCCTTGGACGGTTACCAAGAGAGTAGCCCCCTTGTTGATGACTCTGATAACCCCCCACTCCCCCCCCCTGCATTTACAATCCCTTCACCTCCAATATAAAAATGCGAAAAAGAGTAATAGAACCGCGGAGTACCGTGTCTGCTAGGTCTAACAGGGGGTAGGGTAGTGGTTACACCGGGGAGCCTATGGTAGGGTACCCGTCATCCATTACGTAGTGTTTCCCAGATGACTGGGGTACTGGGGTAGTCTACCCTCTAAGAGTTGAAACATTCGAATACTACCCCGAAGAAATCCAGGCAGGAACACCCACCTTACCCACCCTACCCTGGGAGAAGAGTTCAACCGGAGGTCCGATTGCACCCGTACGATTGCATGATCCTCTGACAGATACGTCCCATCTTACCAGGCCGTACCACCCCACACCATATTTTCTAATTGAAGACCACCCCTCCTGGTCTCATTGGCCTACAACCCCACCCAGATGTAAAAATAACCTCGACTACCATACCGCATCCAACTACCCTAAAGAGGTAGGACCTTTAATACCCCACCCTGGACCAACAAACATCCCCGAGTCCCGTCCTTCCACGGCCACCGGCAGATGTGCCCCGATGATGGACCTAGCTGGGCTGCCAGGCGACCGTGACCGTACTACTCAGTGCGGCCATGATGATGACGGTCACCGTCCTGGCACCCGATCGGACCGCGGACTCCGTGCACCGGCGGGCCCTGGCGCGGCCGCCGGCGGGCCGCTCATTGCAAGTTGAACTTCCGAAGTTCCGAAACTTCCGACCGTCGGACCGGGGCACTGGCACCGGCCCGGCGGCCGTACCGTAGTACGTGACGGCGGGGGGCCGGTCCGACCGTCTGCGGCGAGCCTCGTTAGTAGCCTGAGCTTCACCGTGCGGGCGCCCGGCCGCGGCGGCGCCGCGGCGCCCGGGGGGTAATACTGAATACTTGCGGCGGACTACCGTACGGCCTACGGTACCCGGTCACGGCGCGGCGCGCCGATGATGTCCGACATGGCGGCCGCTGAGTCAGTCGGATAAGTTCTTGGAGACGGCGAGAACTTGCAGGCCGCGCTGAGTTCAGCCTCAGGGTATTGCGTCTCATCGGTGGACGAAGCTCAGCGAGATGGAAGTGGGTTTTGACATAGGTCTGGAAGGAATCGACGAGCCTGAGGAAGGAATCGACGAGCCTGAGGGTCAGGCAGTGAAGAGGGGATTAGGAGGACACGTGTCCAGAGCGCTGTGCATTGTGATTGGGTTGCAAGGGACTGAAGGGAAGGTGATTGCTGTGAATAAAGGAGGCATTGGTGGAGTTGAGTGTGTCGATTACTGCCGCACTGTGGCAGTACGCGGCGGCCCGGCCGCCGCCGGGCGCCCCCGCGGGGTGAGTCGGCCGAGTTCGAGCCGCCGCTCGGAGTTTTCTTGCCGCAGTGCGCGCAGTTATTAAGTGAAGGTCACCGTATCAGTTGAGTTTTGGGGACAGCAGTGGCCCGGAGGCCCGGATACTGGACTCTCCGAAACCAGAGTTGGTTCTTCAAGCCTCCTCGCCCAGGCTCAGGCCTGATGATTGTCCGAGGTCCTCGAGCTGATTTTCAACCTAACTTTGAGTTATGATTAGAAACGTTTGAAATGTTTCGGATATTTTTGCAATTTTTTAAAAATCTTCTTTTTTTCAACTGACGCCCCCCAACGGCAATCAGCGCTTGCGGGCCGATCATTCAGGCCACCGTCCAGGCTCCCTACCCCTCCAATCGTACACCCCAGCCTGTGTGATACCCCTCGTATTTCACTACCCTGCTCTGCAATACCCCCAATTTACCCAAGCATTAGGGGATATTCTTGGTGACAAATGACCCTACCGTTGCTCTCAGCGGACCCTACCAACCAAAACCTAAGTCCGCCCTGCATCCTCCCTCCATCCTTTCAGTTTGGCTCCTGTTTGCCTTCCCCTCCCTAGTTGACAACAGTGCGGGCCTTCTCTTGCTTGCTCGGCTTGCAAGCACATCTTGGTCACTCATTTGGAGCTCACCATCTGGCTCACCCTGAACGGAACCCGTGCAACTGACATATACAGGGATCCTCTCTTCAGAGTAACTGCTATCTTCGTTCTCAACCTGAAATGTCGCGCCAACCATCTCGGCAGGGATCTACCACTTCAATTGGATCTCGGAAATCAACAGGAAGGTATCGTTCTGTCGGCAATGGAGGCGCCGATGATTCATTGTTCGGGAAAAATGGCAGTCAAGCTCACTCGAGTGTCAAGCAGAATTCTCTTTCCAAAATATCCGAAAGCAAGAAACACGCACCTGTAGAAACCGATTCCATCGTCATCACCAACACAGATCTCGATCGCTTGAGGAAGCTCGCAACCATCATAGACAGAGATGAGATCGAGAAGAAGAAGAAGGAAGAACGGGAGAACAGGCTCAAGGAGCAAGCTAAGGCACGAGAACGGAAGGAGAAGATGTTAGCGATGGAGGCAACGAGGCGGGCCACCATGCAAAAAGGTGATCTCGAACTCGAGGACGAAATGAAGAACACATTGCTGCTGGATAGTGCGCAGAAAGCAACTGACGAAGAGCTGGATGTTGTTAAACATATGAATCAGATGATGCTGTACGCAAAATGCGTCACAATCAGAGATGCTCAATTGATGGAAAAGCGAAAGATTCAGAAAGAACAGGCAGAACAGGAGAAACAGTTCGATGAGTTGATGGAAGAAGAGCGTCTTAGGGCTATAGAGATCCAGGACGAGCAAGAAAAGAAGAAGATTGACGAGAGGAAACGCGGAGCTTCCATCATACGGATGCAGATTGAACAACGCGAAAAGGACAGAATAAGGGAGCAGGAGCAGCTTGACATGGAAAGAGAAGCCATGTTGCGTCAAATAGAAAAGATGAAAATGGAAGAGCAGCAGAAAGAAGAAGGGCGGAGACAGCTAGGACAGCAGCTCTTGGAAGAAGCTGCCCTTGCAAACAAGATTCAAATCCAGCGAAAGCAGGAGCAAAGAATGAAAGCGATTGAAGAAGATCAGCGCATTGCTGAATACATTGCAGAGAAAGATCGTAAAGAGCAGGAATGGCAAGAGCAACTCGAAAAGGAGGCCAAGAGGAAGGCAGAAGAGACTGCTCGTTTGCGTGCAATGCAAGAAAAAATGGCTGACAAGCAAGCGGAAGAAGATGCTCTTCGGGCAAAGCGAGCTCAAGAAGATTACGAACGAGCATGGAGAGCAAAGGAAAAGGCAGAGAGGGAGAGGAAAGAATTGATGTTGAAGGAGATCATGGAGTCCAGAGAAGAACAGAAAAGGACAAAGGAAAGAGTTCAGGCCGAAGCAGCACAAGCACAGAAATTCCAATTTGAAGCAATTCTTGCCGTACAGAAAGCTGCTGAACAGGCGGAACTTGAAAAAGAAAGACTGGAACGACAGAAACGATTGGAGCACAATGAGTTCATCCGCAAGCAGATTGCGGAGAGTGAAGAGAAGAAGCAGAGGAATCGACAAGAGTTCCTTGAAGAAGGAAGCAAGATTCGGATCGCTAAAGAGATTGAAAGCAGAAGATTGGAATCCATCAAGCAAAGGAAGATCACAGAGCTTCGCAATTCTGGAGTTCCAGAGAAATATTTAGCAGAACTTGCTCAAAAGAAGCTGTCTTGAAATGATCTTACAAATAGAGTTGCAAAGTGTTTCCAACTAAGAAATTAACATGATCCCTTATCAGACTTCATCCCCCAACTAACATCTGATCGTAGAATGTGCAAGAAAACGCCTTTTACGTTTGTATTGAAATCTTGTAATGTCGAGGATTCATCTCGTCCTGCAGCATTGTCGCTTTTACGTCTACTTGTTCTCCTTTCTGAACTTGAGCGAAGACCCCGAGGAATACAGTCGTTTGCTTCCAGTGGGTTGGTTCGCTCGATGGAGCCGTATCGAGAATGATTGGTGATGGAGAATCAAGCGTGAAGTCACAATCAAACCAGAATGCAAAGCCTGCCAACTCTGAATCTCTTTCGATTCCGAAGGAAAATTCTCCTGTGAGACTAACGAGTTGCGACCTTTCAATTCTGTTGAAATCAATGTTTGCAAACTCTTGTGGTTTGCTGAGCAACTCAGATGATGAAATCTGCTCGACAAATGGCGTAGCCATCCTGGCTGTCATGATTTCTTCTCCGATGGATGAAAAATTCAAACCATAGTATGACTGCCAGAAATCAACATTTTGCTTTCTAAATTGCTCCATGGCAACTGGGCAAATGTAGATCTTTCCACTTGAAGGGACCATTTTGCCGTCTTCTTTTAGAAACCTGACGAAGCTCATAAAAACATGGTCGAATACACTTGGATTCACCTCTCCCTTGCGTCAATGACGGAGCCCAGCATAGATTCGTGGAGTAGGTAAAACCCCATCCACTCTGAGATAATGATGTCAACCTTCTCTGACAGCTCGACATTCTCAATGACGTCATGGATGACTTGAATCTTGTCGGAAAAGCCATTCTCCCTGACTAATGCCTCGGCTTTTTCATATATGTTGCTGGCCTCCACAGCGTACACTTTCCTGGCACCTGAGTTTGTATAACGCGAAAATTGACAAAGGAAAGTCATTTTAACCTGCTCTCGCTGCAAACATCGACATAATTCCTGTTCCGCATCCAACGTCAAGCACAATCTTCCCTTGGAACAGCTGAGCGTTCTTCTCGATACCGTCGCGGTACGCTATCAATCTTGGGTGATCCCTCAGCATCAGCTCATGCACTGAAACATCGGAATATGATCGAAAGTAGTCATCCTCTCCTTGAGTCTCTTCTCTCTGCCCATCTTGGATTTCCACCTGTATTTCTCCTGGATCTTCCTCTTCCGACATAAGGAGAAACTGCAGTCTTGTACAGGCCCTTGTAGTCTCCATGTCCTGAACGCTCAGCTCGCCACTAGACAGAGCTTCGCGGACATCGTTGGCACTGCATCCTTCGTCTGGGATCACAGACACAATCCACTTGCTCTCCTCCTTTCGGATCGAAGAGATCTGTCCTCCTGCTCGCCTTCGTTTCGCTGCTGGAGCGCTCATGTCGATCCGTCTGGCTCTATCGCCGGGGCCGGGTCCGGACTGGACGGCCGGGCACTCAGCAACTGACGCCCTCCTGGAGCTCGTCGGTTGAAAAAACGGCTGTAACTGCTCTCTACAGTTGAGATAACGGTTCTCCTATGTTAGGAAATTCCAACACACTATGACCAAGTCTTCAATTGCTACTGCTAGGAGCATAGGACCTGAGGTGCGTATGGCCTGTCGTTAGACGCAAGTTGTGTGAGGGGTAGGAAATCAAATTTTGAAAATGATAATGAAATTTTCAAACCCTGACCCACCAGTGTCACAAATTTAGCCTGCTGGTGGGTATATTTTGAAAATGACCCCTCAAATTATGAATCGTGCCATTGGGTAGGGTACCCACTAGGGAGTGTCCGATATGCAGCCGTTGCCGCTGCCATGTGGAGGCGAAGTCGATGCTGCGAGAGACGAAGTGATAGATTGAGATGAGACATTCGATGAGGAATCAAGAATATTGTGCGTGAGCTATACAGTTGTTAGAGCGTTCATCGCTGGATGGTATCGTCTGAAAATTCAATGTCATTGAGAATTGAAGATGTTCTGAATGTCAAGAGACGTCGAAATTTCATGTGTTTAATTGAAGCGTGAAACTGACATTCCACGAGAATTCTAGAGATGGATTATAGATTCCTGAACTTGCGTGTTGAATGCGTTTATGAATGAAGTTATGAATCAGGGATGTCTTTTTTAGACTGCTTAGTCAGTTGTAACTCGAACTCGCACCGGAGAGGAATGTCTTGTAGTATTTTCATGGTCAAGCATTTTTCAGAACAGATTAGTGTGCCTACGTTTCTTGCAAAGAGCGCCTGTGTTGTTCTCACTCAAATGAGATCCCTGCACATCAAACATATCCACATGTTTTCAAGACGTGCTTGTAGTGACCCTGATGCGCATCTGAAGTTATCTTGTAGGTTCTCGAATTTATTTTGGTTGATTGAAGCGAGTGTTAAGGATGTTCAAGAACACTTTTCAATCCGGATTCTTGTCTATACTTTACAGCATCGGAAGTAAACCTCTTCAAATATGGGATAAGCAAGTGCGAAACGGGCATATAAAGCGAATTACGGATCAGGACATTCAGTCCAGCGTGCTTGAGATTATGGGAACGAACGTTAGCACCAACTACATCACGTGCCCTGCAGACAAGAACAAGACCCTTGGCATCAAGCTTCCTTTCCTAGTTATGATCATTAAGAATGTATGTAGAACCTGTGATTGCTACGTTCAGTTTAACTTGTTGTTGCCAGCTCAAAAAATACTTCACTTTCGAAGTGCAAGTTCTCGACGACAAGAATGTTCGCCGTAGGTTCCGAGCGTCTAACTATCAGTCAACGACACGCGTCAAACCTTTCATTTGCACGATGCCCATGAGGTTGGACGAGGGATGGAATCAGATCCAGTTCAACTTGTCGGACTTCACTCGTCGTGCCTATGGCACAAACTATATTGAAACGCTTCGTGTACAGATTCATGCGAACTGTCGCATTCGAAGGTTGATTTGCTCTTCTTTCCTTTCTGATGCTTCTATATCTGCTTTTTTACTTTTTCATGGTTGCTTGTTTAAGTTTGCATCGCTCACGCTTGTGTACAGGATTTACTTCTCGGACAGGTTATACTCCGAAGATGAGCTGCCGCCTGAGTTCAAGCTGTTCTTGCCTGTCCAGAACAAGTAGAGGTAGCAAGCATCTCGCTTTCTGGGGTTTCTGTAGAATTATTTTGCTCGCCCGAGCTTTAAAAGAGGAACGCCTTATGAGTGATGTGAACGCGGTCGTTGAATTCCACTCCAATAAACTAATAAATCAGCGTGTGTGAGCCACCGGGAGCTCCTAGTCAGGCCCCCTCGCCCCTGCTGTTTGCTCGCTCATCCCCATGATGCCGAGATCCCCCTCACGGAGCTAAGATTCGCCAATGTAGCAGCAGCGAGCATCTGATGCTTCGCGCTCCTGGAGCGAGCAAGCAATATGAACTGCTGAACTCCGATCTCCCTCGCGATCCTCAACTTGTTCTCTTCGTGCTGCGAAAGAGAGGCCAGAGATCGCGCGGCTTGAAGTTCTATCCCCTCATTTCCGCATTGCAGAAGGCGGTTGATTTCTGGAAGAGAACCCGCTGCAACAATCTTGTATTGCGCATCCTTGTGGACTGACAGATTCGCAAGAGCCATCATGCCCAGCGTTGTCACTTCCTGGTTGTCAACCCGCAATGTGGCGATCAGCGCTTCGATCACCTCAGGCACGCAGAGTTCGACTTCATTCTCGTGGTTCAAGCTGATGTTTGCTAGACACCTCGAGGCTTGTCGCAGAACTTCGATGTCATTCCCTCTCATCGCGTTGACGAGGTGCAAGATCGCGCCGCTCTCCCCGATCATGCGTTGGTTCAGAGGATTTCTCGCAAGATTGGCCAGAGCAGCGACAGCCTCGAGCATGACGTCAGGGTTGGAGGCCGAGATCATCCGGATCAACGAGGTCAGCCCTCCAGACTTCACAATATCCTCCTCGTTGCGCTCGTTGCAGTAGGCCAAGTTGGCGAGAGCTCGAGCGAGGTGACATTGCATCCCAGCTGAAAGCTCAGCATTCGTCGCGAGCTGCACCAGGTCCTTCAAGGCTCCCTCCTGATTCAGCTTGTCCTGTAAGCCGTCGTCAAGTGCGAGGTTACAGATCGCCATGACCGCGCATTCACAAACTTCCGGGGAAGGGCTGTGTAGCAGGCTGACAATGTGCTGCAGCGCATTGGCGTGTTCGATGTGCCTCCGCTGATCCGCATCGATGGCCAAGTCTGCCAGTGAGCGAGCAGCTTGATACTGAACTTCCATGTCCTCACTCTTCGCCCATGAGATCAGTTCATCAATATGAAGGCTGTCCTGCCTTCGCTCCTCGTTCAGCCCTTGGTGGTTTGCTTGTCGCTGCTGCTCAGGGGAGATGGGCATGAACATCGCCATGGTCTTCTCGAGGTCACCCTCGTTCGCCTCCAACACGTTGCTCAAGATCTCTTGCGAGAGCATGGGGAACATCTCGCTGAGCTGTTCGACCTTCTTACGTTGCTCTTCTGCAGCTTTCTCTGCTTTCCTATCCTTTCTCCGGCCAAGAGTGAGGATCGCGCCCATGCTTGTTCAGCAACCTACACGCTCTCAGACCTGAATGTTCATCCTCTGCCAGGGCAACTAATCCAAGAAGAGCTTGTTTCAATTGTTTGGGGCGTGCATCCGAGTATGGCGATAACCATCTTTGAATGCCATGCTGTGAAGCACTGTTCTATCTGACGCTTGTGGGTTATGCTCTCCTTGCTCGATCGTTGAGGACAGCTGGTTAGTCTCCTGTAACTTCCTCTATCAGCGTTCGATGCCTTCAACCCGAACCTTGCCTTTCTCTTCTCTCTTCTCTCCTCGCCTTTCTTTTCTCCTTCCTCTTCGTTCCTCCCCTTCCTGCTCCTGGCTCAGCTCGATGCCCTTCGCTTGTACGTCACCTGGAAGCCCTGAGGGTCCTGTCTACCCCCTGGTACCTCTCTGAACTTCTAAGTCTCTATTTAGTCTAAAACGACGATCCCTTAAGGTCACGGGCCTTACCACATCCACTTTCTCCCCACATTTGCCAGTGTTCCCCAAGCTCTACCTCTCACTTGTCTTAGATCTGCTTATAATCTCAAAGGCTATCCCTGGACCCTCTCAGTCTACCAATATTTTTTGCCCTGACGATGCAAGGGCCTGAGGCAGTGCAGTGACTGATGGCAGACGGACAAAAAGGGACCGTCAGACCGGGCCGACAGTCCGGGGCCCGGCCCGCCACTGCCTGACAGTGTCCGATCATCGGCGGCGAGTCGGCGGCGGTGCGGCCCGGTTGGACTAGCGGTCGGAGCGTCCGAACGCTAACTCGATGCCTGAGCTGTCGGACGGTCTGTGATCGAGCTCACTCAGCCGTCATTGATCTGCATGCTGTCAGTGAATCGTGGCTTGTATGTGAAGTCTGCTCTACGCTACAGTTAAAACTAGCTCGGCGAGCTCTACCGATCACTTGCATGGGCAGAACTTGTGGCTGTTGGTGAAGGAGTCAAGTCTCCTGCAGCTCATGAAAACTGGTTGAGGGAGGCGGCAGACGGAGTCCGAAAGGTCAAAGACGGGAGTGTGCAGCCCTTGTACGTCTGGTTCGCAGCCTTGGGAACAACCTTCTCTCATCCCCTGCAGCCCTCACGTGAATCAGCAGCATGACAAGGAGGGAGCGAGAGCTGCAGGATCAAGAGGAGAGAGCGAGAGCTGCATCTCGAGTACCTTGGCACGCATCAACTTGTCCAGGAACTGACAGTCTGGCCATGCGAGTGACATCCACATCCCACCTGAGCACCAGCTCACTCACTGCTTGTCCAGTTGACCTGCCCTCACCAGCAGAACAAGTTTTCTTGGAGCTCAAGCAGATCTCCTCGCAGGTCTTGCTGCCGTTCCCCACCCTCCAACCCCCCGAGCTCTTGCGGAAGGCTTCCTCCGGAGGCTCGCAGACCCCCTCGATGAGCTGCTGCCGGCTCTGCGGGGCAGGAGGAAAGCTCTGGTCCTGGTGAAGCCCTACAGCGTGTCGGAGAGCATGAAGGAGGAGGAGGCGGTTTACCTTGTAGATATGGCGACTCAGAGGAGAGAAAGAGGGTAAGCATGTCGTCTATCCTCATCCGAATCATCCCTTGATGGTACCCCCGCGGCATCCTGAGCAAGTGTTTGTGAGCCTCGAGCAAGCAACAAGAGGATGTGGTACCTGTCCAGTCCGCCCCCTCTCCCAAGTGTCCCAAAGGTATACCCAAGAGCATCCCACGAGTCGTCCAAGCTTGGGTTAGCTGACTTGGCCTGATGGACAAAAAGAAAGGAAGGGAAGGAGGGGAAGGAGCAAAAGGAACAACAGGAGGAAAAGACAATACATCTGAATCAAACTCCAAAACGACGATGAGATTTCAGACCTGGAAGACGAAGATGTTTGTCTCATCCCTCCTTCTGTCTAGCTTCAGCATTTCCCACAAGCAGCGAACCATCTACCACAGATCTCAGCGAAACAAGAGAAGGAGAGGCAGGTAGTTCAGACCTTCCCTTTTCTAACGAGCTGCATGTGATTAGAGGAGTGAAAGTCGATGGCTCCCTTGTTCAAATCTTCCCGTGTCAGCACTCCTGCTTGAGCCTGCAGATTCTGCTCCAACCAAAGCATCAGGAAGAGAAGCAGCAAACATGCCGCACCATCAGGTCAAACCAGAGCTGCTGGGAAGCCGCTGATGTTGTCAAGGCACTTCGTTGGGTGCGATCTCCGACCTGCGGCAGCTCGATGAGACCATTCAAGAAACCGGACAGGCAGCGGCCTCACGTGCTTCGTTCTCGGCACCTCCGGGAAGATGCACTCCTTCCCATGCTCCATCATCACTCGCGCGAAGGGAACGTCCCAGACCTGGTGAGGTGAGCCGAAGGAGTGGAACGAATGTTGCTCTTACAACATCCGGATGATACAGTTGGCTGACAGCTTTGTAGTCTGCTCTTGAGACCATCCAGCCAAGAGCCATGAAATGCTCCCCTCGAAAAACATTCTTGGGGTCGTGTGTGCTGGAAGAACAAGGACGAAGAAGGCGAGAGGAAGGAGGGGGAGGGGAGGAGGAGCGAGGGATGTGAGGGAGTGGAGAGGCAGGAAGTAGGATAGGAGGAGAGAACGAGTCATGCAAGTAGCAGAGGAAGAGGAGGATCATTCTCACTTGCTTTCGAACCCATTGTCGTTGTAACCGCTCACACAAAAGATCGAGTCATCCTCTTCCATCGTTTCCGCTCCCCTGGCATTCAGTTCTCAGCCTTTGCCGCTCCAGTTGCTGCTCCGAGACCAGCGAAAGAAGTCCAATGCGTCGGGCGCTAGCAGCAGATCCTCCTCCAGCACGATCACATGCTTTGCCCTGCAACTGCATCATCCACATCACGTTTGTTCTCAATTTCCCAACCAGTCGTTCCAAGACAACACATGCTCTAGCATAAATCGATAATTGTGGGTTAGACGAGAAGAAAGAATCGGCTGCAGGGAGGATCAACTCTGATGATCTCAGTCTTCAATGCACACCTTGTCATCCTGCAGCTTGGCGGGCAGACGAACATGCTTGACAGGGAAGAATGCTTTGACTACTTTCTCCACAGCTCTGCTCAGAAGAGGTTCTGTCATTGGGTTAAATGCCGAGAGAGATGATTACCTGTGGTCGCCATCTTGATAGACCCACACGAGCGACATGTCGGAGTGAGAAGCCATCTTGATGGACTGACAACACCCACCATTAAGCTTTAAGACTTGAAACGACAGCTGTTGCACAGCTTATCAATTTTGCAACTCACATGTAAGAGTCGCCGCAATGCATCAAATCTGTTATGAGCAAGAATTGCGATGGGCGGATGCGAAGCACGGAAATGATCACCATCTGTTCAAACACATTGTCAACAATGCTCTGGCGTGCTTACCCTATGAATTCACCTGGCATATTAAACGACGGTTTTTGACGAGCTTGATCTTTCCCAGCAGTCTTCCTATTGGCGTTTTTCTTTTCACTTCTCTCTTCATTTCTAGAATTTTCATGTCTTGGCTCACGTGCTGATGCATCGTTTCTTTCGCGCTGCTTCTTCCTCTGAGATTCTCCAGATGCGACTTCGCCATTCTCGTGGTGAAAGGATTGTTCTTCCTTGTGAAAATCCAGATGGAATTCGTCAGCTGCTTCAGAATCGACATTCTTCTTCTTTAAAGGGCTCCGACCACGATCGGTCGACGATTCTGCATGAAAATTTTTCGCTACAACTTCATCCTCGTCTTCTGCTTCTTCAATATGCCAAACTTGACCTGGGTCCTCGACGTCCTCACTTGCCTTATCTTCGTGCAGTTGCGGTTGACTCTCACTCGATTTGTCCTGTACAGAGCTAGAGCCCACGCTCCTGACGAGGTCGAAGAGGAAAGAGAAGAAACCTCCTCCTCCACCACCTCCTTGTTTGATTTCAACCTCTGGGACGTCAGAAAGGTCGATATCCTCCTCAGGGAAGCCACGAGCGGTACTTGCCCATCGACCAGCAGCCTCGAATCCACTCAGCGGAGCAGATTCGTCGCTTCTGCTTCCTTGTCCTCCCGCCATCGCCAGCCCGATCGCCACCGACAGAGCGACGATCTGCCATGCTACCCTCATTGACTAAGCCCCTCATCCCCACTTCAGTCATTGTTTCATCCCCCTCATATTTCCCCCCTTCCATGCCATAACGGTCTAACCGTCAACCACTATTTCGGGATGCCGCTTTGGCCGAAACCTGACGAGGAATGAGGAAGAGAGAAGAGTTTGATGAGCCTAGGCAGGATGGAAACAAGCTTAAGAAATGCACTGAACAAGTATCATCATGCAGCAGAGATCTTGTAGCTGTGGTTGTCAACCTTGTTTCATCTCATGGACATTGCTTTTGCCTTGTGTTGACATTGCGAGCTCATGTTTTTGACATTTGAATGTTGTGTTGTGACCAGATTCAAACCTGCGAAACAATGGTTTAGGGAAAAGGAATGTAATCGTTAGCATGAGGGTACGGATGGCGATGGCGATGTATGAGGATTGGGAAGAACATTTTGCGACGATGCAACGGATTTGGGTTTGTCAAACGATGTGGAGCATACTTGTACTGCATTTCTCTTGTATTATGTCAACTGTCACGAGCCTCTGAACTCATGAATGGTCGAGGTAAAAAAATCTATGAATTATGCTGCACGGAACCTGCTTTCGCTTCATCGTGAAAACTCGTTGAGCAGCACATAAAACCTGAGTGGATTGTGTATTCTCAGTTACGAAAGCAGGCAGTTAGAAAAATAATTCCTTGACCTTCTGTTATTTTTCTGACATGTATCGTGATAGGACAATGTTTGGGATCGTGAAAAGCGCTTTCCAAATGCTTGACAACTCTGGCCCCATTGCACGCACAGCACCAGCTCCGTACCAGATTGTTGACTGTGAGAAGCGGAGTGTTGCGGGCTTGACTTGCAACTCTGTTAGTGAATACTTTGATTGTTTGGTCAGGCTCTGACACTGGAAGCAGGTGATCCAGAGCAACATGGAGCCTGCGGGAAACAACAATTGCGCTATTGTTCCCAGCAGTGATGCTGGTTACTCTTTGGTGCCCTCGTGCCAAGCTAGACCTCTCGATACTGCTGCTGTCAGTGCATAGATTCGCTGGTTTTGACAAGGCCCTTCCTAAGTCATGGCATGCCGCACGGTGCTTCAGCATCATGCCACGAACAGAGGCTAGTGTTCAACGATCGACTCAGTGTTAGTGTGGTACTTACCGCAGTACTTTCATCTTGTTGCAATAAATTCAAAACTGCTGTCCTGAAGATCCCGGATAAGTTCTTGAAGACGGTGGGAAGTTCAGGGTAATGTGTCTCATCAGTGGACGAAGCTCAGCGAGATGGAATTGGTCATAACTTAGTAACTTCTTAGATCGGGACTCAGCCTCCGAACCGTGGCTTGATAAACGAGCGGCCTGTCGAAGGTCAGGCAGAGAAGAGGGGCTGTAGGAAAAGGTCAGAGTGCACGTGGTGGCGCCGCTGTGTGCATTGAGGGTGAGCGCAAGGGACTCGGGAGTGAAGGGAAGGTGGTTGCTGTCACCCGTGATCATAAAGGAAGCGCCGTGAGTACTCGATCAGCCTGAGAGTCTGACTTCGGTTCAAGTGTTGCCTCGGAAGGTTGTACAACTGAGTGGTTGGAGAGCTATGGGAATGAAATGAATCCAAGGCACTACACGGTGTGGAAGTCACCGGCGTTCAGTGGCCGCTGACGACCCGGGCTCAGTACTGCTGCCCCGGCCGTGATTCCGCCGGGGGGAGGGGAAGACGATACGGTACGGTCCGGCGATCACCCAGCCTGTCCGACCATGATCGGACCCCGGTACTAGGCGGCCGCCGCCGGGCGGCTCCGACCGTCGCCGAGCCGCACCGGGTGCGGGCCGCGCCCATACTCGGAACCGCTTCAGTGGTTTGCGGGCGACTCCGGGTCATAAAGTTAAAAAAATTCTGTGGGATGGTCGAGCATCAGCGAGCATGGAAATCGAAGAGGGCGGGAGATGAGGGAGGGAGGGAGGGGAGGAGGAGCAGGAGCAGGAGCAGGAGGGGGAGGGGGAGGAATAGTTGGAGAAGGGGGTGAACAGAAACAGTTTTGAAGAAGTGAGAACAGAAGGGAGCAGTGGGAAGTGAGTGAGGATTTTGTGAAGCTCAGGTCTTTGCTGAAGCAATTCATCGCAGCTTTTGACATCATGTCAAAGTAACTAGTCGTATCTTTGACATGGATTCGCCCACGTCTCCTACTCCAAGTAGTCCAGCGGGGGTAGATCCAGCTGTGAAGATCATTATCTCCAAGATCAAACTAGGCAAGGACAAGGAAGTGAAGGAAATCATCGCAAGCAACCCTTCGATTATCAAGACAGCCACTGATACCAGCACCAACACCACTCTCCTTCATCTCGCTGCTCTCAATGGCCATAAACGAATTGTCAAAGAGCTTCTTCGGCATACGGAGTACTTTGATCCGTACGCGAAGAACATCAAAGGGTTGACAGCAGTCGACCTTGCTCGAGACTTCAACTACAATGATTTATCAGACTACATCAAGAGCAAACTTCCCGGGATTGAAGAATCGCATCCAAAGGCTGGTGCAGGGCAGTCGTTGATGGAGAGGCGAATGGACCAACTGGACGACGTGAGCGAGGATCTGATCAGAATTCAGAATGAAAGGAGAGAGCTTGAAGCGGAGATCGTTGCTGCAAGATCTGAGGATTCCAAGGTTGATCATCAGGAAGACCCTGCCGTCATTCAGAAGGTCATCAGCTACCAAGTTAGCTGGCGTTGACGTGTATTTAGATGATCTCAGAGAAGGAGGAGCGAGAGCGGATTGAAAAGGTTTGCAAGGGGAGGAGGAGATGGTGAAAAAATCTTCTTATGGGAGTGAGCAGGAATTGAGGCAGCGCATCGAGTTGTTGGAGTTGGAAGCAAAAGCTGAACAAGAACGTCGAGATCGAGTCGATTCATATCCGTGGTTTGATTGTTGGTGTTGACTTGGTAAGTAGGAATACGAGGCCAAGTTGAAAGAGCTAGAAGCCGTTGCGATACAGAAGGAGGAGGTTATTAATATTTCTGTGCTGATTGTTCAGTTCTGATCTCCGGTTTGCAGGAGCGTGCGAGGATCGAGCAGGAGAAGGCGCAGCTGGAGAAGGAGAAGGAAGAATTTGAGCATAGGATGCAGGTTGAAATCTTCCTTCATGTGCTCTTGCTGAGCAACAGTGTAGACTCGACAGCGAGGACTGCAAGACCATGCCGAGGAGGTCAAGCAGGGAAAGGAGGAGGCAGAGAGCAACTTGATGGAGAAAGATCGAATGCTTGAGAGGTGCGGCGCACGGTCTCTAACGCCTCCTCTAACAAAGTTCTGCAGCAAACAGGAAGAGCTCAGCAGAGAGATCGCCAAGAAGAATGAGGTGAGAACGAGTCGACCAGCTGCCACCTCGACTTGACTTTCGAGTCTTGCTGCAGATTCTTGCAGAACTTGCGCAGCTCAAGTCTCTGATCGCTCAGACTAAAAAAGTTGTGTGCAGTCCCTGGAGGAAACTGACTGACCTCGAGCTGGCAGGCAGCAGAAGATCACGAGAAGACATCGCCAGAGGATAGCAGAGGTCCATATCGCTCCCCCCCCTACCCCCCTCCTTATTTCGACAGCAGACGAGGAAGGCAGCAAGAAGCCTCACATAGACGTGAAGTCAGAGAAGGTCAGGCAGCCTTGGCTCATTTCCCTCGACGTTGGCGATAATCTTTCTTGCAGGATCGGCTAATCTCCGAGTTTGAGAATCGGAGAAAGGAGCTGGAGCAGCAGCAGAAGCAGGAACAGGAGCGGCAAGAGCGGCTTCTGAACGAGCTGCTCGACATGAAAAGGAAGAAGAAGAACGCCAAGTTGAACAGGAACAGCACTTTCTCTTCCTCATACTACTTCTCTCCTTACTTGGGCAACAGGAACACAAGCAGTCCCGAGGGCGACGAGCAGGAGGGAGCAGACTAGGCTGGAGCGAACGGTCTTCCTACTCAGTGAGTGCCATCCCCTCGGACCCCAAGGCTGGAAAATTCTTATTAGTGGGTCATTTAGAGAGACGGCGGAGAGGAGGAGAAGGAGATGAAATACCGGTCATGACTTGCTCGTGTACTGCTTTGATGAGCCTCTTCTGGTCCTGCTGGATCTGACGAGAGAAGCATCAGTGAATGTGAAGCTTTTCTCGTCAAACCTGAGTGCGAAGATCCGAGCGAGAGACCTCAGGCATGAGGAAGCTGCTCACCAGATCCTTGACCACATCTGCAGTCCATGTTAGGCCTGCTGCTAGACTTGTCAACTTCTGCTCCTCACCTTCGTCCGTCACTCCTTCCTGTTCCAGGCTGTCGACAATGTCGTTGAGGAAGGTAGCGCGTGCGTTGGCCTCCATCAGTGCCTGAGCAGGGCAAGTGAGCCAGCATGACAAGGGGGGGCGAGCAGGCGACCTGCTTGGAGGACGTGCTCTCGATGGCGTCGCCGAGGATGTTTTCCAGAAACGTGTCGATAGATCCTTGATGGACTTGCATGACCTGCCTGTACATCTCGTCCTGCTTGGCTCTTCGGCGCTCCTCTTCCTCTCGCTTCCCTTTCTCCTCGGCCTCACTGCGCGTATATCAGAACGACAACAAAAACAATCAAGCGCTCACCGCATGGTCCTCTGCCGCTCCGCCAGCATGACCATGGCAAAGATCCGCCTCTCCTCCTGAGCACAACATTAGCTAAGCTCCAACTTGAGAGCGCAGGGAAGACCTTGTAGCGAACCAGCTCCTTGTTGAGGTAGTCCAGCTGTTGCCCGACTTCTCGTCCAACGGCCGTCGCGATGTGACCTGAGATGATGCTCCGCTGGTGCTCGATAACCGCCTCCCGCGAGTGTTGCTCCGTCCTGTCCTCCAGAGTCTCCACCGTCCTCAGCTCCTTGATGAGCTGCAGCCGCTTCTCCTTAGCCTGCATCATGTCGTTCTGTACAGCGCGACCGCGCAGCAGCTTCTGCATCAGGATGACGGCAAGACGCTTGTCGTCGTTCTCGGACACTGGAGGTCGGAGCTCGGGCGTGGGAGGACGAACAACGACAGGAGCCTTCCTGTACTCGGCGAGATCATCTACTTCCTCTACCTCTTTTGCTGCCTTGTGCTTCTTGTTGATGATGGCTGTCATGCGGTCCAGGTGTGCCTGCATCTCGCGCTCCTTGCGGGCCTCCAGGGCGGACTTGTGCTTAGTGCGAGAAGGACGTTCGATCTTGATGGAGGTGAGCCTGCGAGGAAGGCTCTCCTCTAGCTCCAGCACGTCTTGATACTTCATGTCGTCCAGGTACCTCGTCTCGTACTTGTGTGAGTCTCTGTCGACTCTCAAGCCTTCGCGCTTGATGGGGGCGTATACCTTGGAGTTGAAGTTGGCGTACTCCCCGATGATGTCTCGCTTCTTCGTGCTGGACAGGTTCAGACTCTGTCTTGCGACTGCAATTTTTCTGAGCTGCCGGACGCGCGTGTGATGGATTGTATCTGCATGAGCTTCCACCATGGCCGACGCGCGATCCTTGAGCTCCTCCATCCTTTGCTCGTTGACGAACCTCGTCTCCTCGTCTCTTGCCTGCAAAGCCCCGCGTATCAGCTCAAGACGCTGCTCTTGGAGCGCCTGGATCTCAGCCTCTCTCCTAGCAAGCTCTTCCATTTGCTGCATCTCCATCATGTTTCGCCAGGTCTCCGGGTCTTCGCCGATGTCGGGAAGCGCCGCTTCGAATGCTCTCCTCTTCCGAGCGCGCTCGATCATCTCGATCTCAGCCATGCCGGCAGGGAGACCTCGTCCCCAGACCAGGTCCTTGAGCTGCAGGAGCTCTGGCTCAGGAGCAGAAGGATCGAGAGGAGCGACATCCGGGGTGAACGGATCTGTCTGTGTTTCGCTCTCTCTGTAATCTGTCTGGGTTGATGCAACCTTCACCGCTGGCTCCTCCTCCACCATCACTTCTGGGAGACTCTCTGCTGACTTAGCATCTACAGATAGCAGGACGTCCGGTGGGACCGTCTGCAGCGAAGGCACTGTGGGGGTACGGAAGTACTTGAATCTGTTGGCACCACTGACAGCACTCAACTTGAGCACCATGCGTGAAGCTGCGGCACCTTGGTTCCCTCCTCTGAAGCCAGATACAGTGTAGATGGGGTCAAAGGCATAATCCTGTGGCCTCTCTATCTGTACAGCTATCGCTCGAGTCGTCATGGCTGCTGTACTGTCGACTCACTAGAACCTGTTTGCTGTTGGATCCCACCTCTTCAAAGGTCCTCCGACACAGTATCAGCTCCTCGGCAGGCAGGGATCAAGTGTCTGACAGGATATTCCTTGCTCCTCTCCTCTCTTCCTCCCCTCTGCCTTCACGTCCTCCTCTCTTCCCTTCCTCCCCGCGCCTCCATGGCGCCCTCACACTGCATTCACTATCCCCCGTCTCTTCTACCCCTCGGTTTCTCATCAGTTCCGGTCGGTGGGATGGTGGGGTACCCCTCAACGGGCAACGGTCAACCACCTCCCCTCACTGACCTGAATGGGAGTAACGGAACTTTGTAACGCCAGAAACATGAAATAACGCTTTAATAACGGTCATTTCGCCCCAGGTCCGAAACGATGTAGGAACTCAACGCTTGAGGGAACAATGTTGGCAGAGCCGAGGACAAGGTTTCGGAGAGCGTGGAGGAGAGGAAAGAGGCAGCAAGATGTGCGAGCAATAGAGATCATGACGATGACTACGAGAGAGAGGACTGTAGAAGCACAGGATCCTCGAGAGACTTAGTGAAAAGCTGGTGAATGAGGAGGAGGAAACGGATAGTGGTGTTGGCTTTTGGAGCAAAGACGAGTATGACAGAAGTGGAAGTTCGATCTGAGAGAGCAAGACAGACAGAAGAATGTTAGATCAAGGACAAGGATGAAAGAGGAGGTTTGCTGTGCTTTCAAGATGAGTTGAGAATACAGCCTTGAAAGGATAATTTCAGCTGAAAAAGTTGTTACGATCGTGAGAGGAATGAAGAAAGATGAAAGGGAAGGAGAACACATGTATAGATGCTTTACGTATCACAGGAAGTGGTGGGAATGTTTTACATGCTGTTTCGACAAAATCCTCCTGACAAGCTCCTATGTACGAAACAGGATGGTACTCGGTACAGGATGTGACATCAGCTATCGGCTCTAGGTTGTGCTAGTCTATCTGGTGCATTCTATGCTGACACAGACATGAAAGGATGCAAGCAAAGGATCAAGTGGGAGTTGGGATCGGAATCCGTACGAAAGATGGAGTTCTTGTCATCACTGACATCATCGAAAACGGGGCTGCTGCTAAGAGGTGATGGAGCTAAAGTTTGATGTTGCGTTGGCTGATGGAAGAAGCAGCGGATTGATTCAAGTTGGAGATGTTCTTAGAGCAGTCGATGGCAAACATGTCGGCTCGTCGTCTTCAACAGCACGGTGACGCAGCCAAGGAACTCGCGCTGGTGTTGACGGTTGATGCAGCAACCTGCTGGTTGGGCAAGTGGGAACGTCAGTGACTCTCACTGTAGTGAGGAAAGAATCGTTTCTGGGGATCGAGAGCATGAGAATGGACAGTATCTTCAACGTCCCTCTCGTTCGCTGCGGCCATTCGTCTTCGTCTTTCAGGACTGAAGATGAGCTGAGCGTGAAGGAGCAAGAAGGGCACTTGAGTGTTTCAGACCTAGATGATGTCGAGGCCTTGAGACTGAAAGTTTTTGAGCTGGAGGTGACAATTGTGCTGTCGTTGTTGACCTGACGGCTGACCGTTGTAGAATTATGTTGCTGTCACCTTGCAAAAGCTCGAAGCCGCCAACAGGAGATGGCAGGACGAGCAGGTTGTAACCGTGGTGACCGCAAGTGAGTTTTGATGTTGTGCATGCAGAGGCTGTCAAGGGACCTTCAGAAGAAGCTCGACTCAGCGCAGTTTGACTTCTCCCGTATGAACATGGAGGAAGAATCTGCGATGGTTCTGGAGAAAGTAAGAAGATCGCGATAGTGATGGGAGCGAGGAGTGATTGACGAGTGGCAGATTATGAGTGACATGCAATATGAGCTGACGAGTGAGCGAAGTCTGAACGCAAAGTAAGACTCTCGAGATGTTGTTTGTCATGTCGTAACATTCCATGGAAGGCTGCAAGAGGAAGTAAGAAGCTTCCGAAGTCGTATGGAGGAATTGAATCAAGAGAAGGTGGAGTTGCAAGATTTTTTTGAGGTGTGCTTGAACAATCTCTCTGCCTTGCTCTTGAAGCAGACAGCGCGTCTGATTACATCTTCACTTAGACATCATTGAAATCATCCAAGGATGAAGTGTTGGAGGTAGAGACCAAGTTGAAGACGACGAAGCAAGAGTTGTTCGAGTGCAAATGTGAGCTCAAGGAGATGATAGAAGTGTCCAAGGGCGACTTGCAGCAGCTGAACAATCTGTCCATTGAGCACGAGAAATTTATGAAACGGCTGAGAGAGGTGGAGAAGGAGAATCGACGTCTGCAAACACAAATGGAACAGCAAGATGTCAGCATGCAAGCCGCGCACACTGAAGATGCGTTGGCGAATCTAGAGCAAACTCTGAGCAAGATAAGAGAGCATGTCGCGCAAGATGAAGTTCACCGCCATGCAAAGAAGAGCGGAGCTGAGAGACTGCAAGCCGAGCTGGTTAAGTCGCGAGCAGCGATGGGTCAAGCAGAAGTTGCTGCTCGCGCTATCCGGAGGGAGGCGGATGAGATGCTCATAGCGTCTGATGGGATCAAGAGAGAGCTGTTTGCCTCCTCCTTGCATCGCATTGAGGAGCTGGAAGTCTTGCTTGCAGACTTGCGGCTCAAGGAGGTCTCTCCTCCTCTTGCTCCACCTCGTCCCTCTCCACTCTTTCGCTTCTCCTCCTGTCATCGTCCCCCTCCACCTCCTCTCGCTTCTCTCCCATCCATTGCCCCTTCTCTTGTCCTTCTCTCCCTCGAAGTGACATCTGAATGTTTGCAGGAGAGGGTCGCTGAGCTTGAGTCTACCTGCTCTGCTGCTGAAACAGACCTCGCCGAGAACAAACTTCAGCTCGAGAGCCTGCAGGAGAAGCTCAACATCGCCACCTCTCAGCTGGACAAGCAGCTCAAGCGGGCGAGAGAAGCAGAGTGCAAACTTGCGGGAGAGACGATCAGAGCCAAGAAGATGGAGGAGCAGGCGAGGATGGAGATGGAGGAAAAGAACGCAGAGATAAGAAGGTTGAAAGAGGAGGTGGAGGAGAAAGTCAAGGAGGAGAAGGATCAGCGCCGACTGGAGGTGGAGAGGGCAGAACGCGAGGAGAGCGCAAGGAGAGAGCATGAAGAGAAGATCAAAGAGCAAGACGAGCAAATCAAAGAGCTGCTGGAGAGGAGGCGCCAGGGGCAGGAGAAGATACGACAACTCGAGCTGAAGATGAAGGAGCAGGATGACTTGGTCACTGAGCTCGAGGAGAAAATCGAGGAGGTGGATGGGGAACGACAGAAGCTGGAAGAGAAATTGAGGGAGCAGGAAGAGGCGAGGCAAGAGGAGCTTGAGAAGATGAGAGAGCTTGTAGAGAAAGTCAGGGTGCAAGAACAGTTGATTACCGGACTTGTTGAAGAGAAGGACAAAGTTCAGCAGGATCTGGAGGGAGTGAGGCAGGAGGAGCAGCAGGTCCGACGGGAGCTGGAGAGGAGGGAGGAGGAGGAGGAGAACAACCGAGAAGAGCTCCAGCAGAAGATCAGAGAGCTTGACAAGCTACACCAGGAGGTGAGGGCGCAGGAAACAACACGCAAGGAGAGGGAGGAAGAGCGAAGAGACTTGATCCGAGAGGTTGAAAGGCTGCAGGAGAAGAGCGCTGAACTGGAAGACAGACTTCGGAGGGAGGAGATGAAATGCAGGGAAGTGGAGGAGCAAGGGGGGAGGGAGCTAGAGGGAAGGATCAAGGAGCTGCAAGAGATGGAGAGCATGTTGAAGGACTCAAGAGAGAGAAGGGACGAGGAGGTGAAGGCTCTATCGAAACACGTGGAGGAATTGCAAGCATGTCGAAGTGAGCTCATCAGTGAAGTCGAAAGGATGAAGGAGCTGGTGGAGGTGAGGACAGGAGAGAAGGAGGAGGCGATGAAGTCGCTTCATTCACTTCAGCACGAGATGAATGAGATGCGAGAGAGGAACAGTGCTGTTTGTTCAACTCCAACAGGACAACAAGAGCAGCAAACTGTCGCCTCCTTGCAAGTTGCCGAGCAGAAGATCTCCAACCTCACGGCAGAGGCTCGGGCCCTCACCGACAAGCTGGAGGCCCTTGAGAGTGAGCGGGACGAGCAGCGACTTGCGATCTCCACGCTAGAAGAGGAGCGAAGGCACATGAGGCAGGCGATGAAGGCAAACGACAAGACGCTGGATGCGCTGGACAAAGTCTTGTTGGAGGTCGAGGCCAACCTCGACGACCTCGAGCAGCGGCAGTTCGTTATCTCCACCTGGATCAACCAGACCAGGAACGAGAGCGAGAACCGTGAGACTGTCATTCATAGTATGGAAGAGAACTACAAGCATATCGTCAACCGATGTAATATGTTGGAGCTCACGATGAAGAGCATGGAGATGGAGAAAGAAACCTTATCCTTTGAAAACCATGACATCAAAGACAAGCTCGAGGTCTGTTCTGAACTCTTGTTGGTCACCTTTTGATGTCCCTCATGCAGAAATCGAGTTTTGAAAAGAGCATGCTGATTAAATGTCTCGAGAACGCCGAGAAGATCAGCTGGATTCTTCTTCAGGAAATTGAGAACACAACAGAAGATGTTGAGACCATCTTTTTGTCGTTGCAAGGCAGTCTCGACGAAGGGGAGAACTCCCTGATATCCAAGTCAGACCAAGAGCTGTTGCAACAAGGTGATCTGATTTGATGTGACTTGACCACGTTGATCTCGTGATCTTCTCTTTTCAGTCCAGCTGCTTGAGGTGGTGGCCGAGTCGATGTCCAACACGTCTGAAGCTATTCTTTCATCAATCAAAGAGACGGTTGGCGTTATGAGCCGCAGGAGAGGTCTGCATGTGTTATCCTCCCCCTCGGCCTTACTCGCTCGCAGCTCTTGACACGTCCGATGCAGCGGATGTTCGGAGGTAGCAGACAAAGTCTCCTTCCCCCCTCCTCACCTTCTTTCAGATCACACGCCCAGCAAGGGGCTGCTGAGGACCTAGACGGACAAGTGACCTGACGGCTTTTTCTACCGCCTCCTCTGACTGCTCCGTATAGCCTCCCACTGATCGAAATTCGGAAATTTCGGGCTTGAGGAAAGAAATTGAAAACCTTCGAGGTGAGCGCGAGAGCGGCAGGCAGGCAGAGCCTTGACTTGCTGGGGGCAGAGAACTTGGGGGCAGCGGAGTCGTCAAGGATCTCTCTGATCCAGCAGAATGAACAGCTGAAGCAGAGTTTCTACACGAAGCAGAAAGAGCATCTGGACCGGCTCAAGCTCGAGAGGGCGAAGGTTGTTGTGCGTCAGGCAGACCCTCAGCTGAGCTGCAGCTTCAGGTGGCAGAGGAGATGTCGTCAGCCTTCAAGGAGCTCACGACGAGACAAGAAAAGCTCGACCTGCTCTCCTCTGTCCTCTCCTGCATCACCGCCAAGGTTCTTTGCCTTCCCTTCACTCATGCATGAGCATCTGACAACGAGCAGGACTCTATCCTCCTCGAAGAATGCAGAGGCAAACGACTGCTTGCTCCTGCTGCCGACCAGAGGCTGCAGGAGCTGATTACTGTGCGCCTCCCTCCTCCTCTCATGCTCAGCTGACATTTTGTTCAGGAGGAAGGACAGCTCAGGACTCAGCTGGCTGCCTTAGATGCGCAATCTACAAATTCTTCTACCGTGTTCCAAGAACCTCTGAAAAAGACGCCGGCAAAGGGAGTTCTCAAGTATTGCCATACCTGTCCTGTCATTTCCTTTCTATTCCTTTCTATTCAGTGTCCTGCCCTGCCCTGCCCTGCCCTGCCCTGCCCTGCCCTGCCCTGCCCTGCCCTGCCCTCTCCTTTCCTTTCCTTTCCTTTTCTTTCCTTTTCTTCCCCATTCCAGTTTTAATTCAAAATCAGGAGGAATTCGATCGAGTCGGACAATGCGATGAACAGTACGAGCGTGTTGGAGGATCAAACTGGTGAGGAGACCGGAGCAAGAGCATTCACCATTGACGATGACGTTGCAGTGAGCGAGAGGAAGCGAGTTGCGTTCGCCGAGTCAACGGACGATCACGAGTTTGAAGATGTTTTAGTGGAGATGCATGATGTGGACTCAGTCTCTTTGTAAGCAAATGTTGATTCAATGAAATGATACATATTTGACGTCTCAAGGGGGCAAGCATGTAAGAAATATTTCTGCTCTGCTCTGCTCTGCTCTGCTCTGCTCTGCTCTGCTCTGCTCTGCTCTGCTCTGCTCTGCTGTCTCGCTCCATTTGTCTGTTGCATCCGTTTCAAGGCATTTTTCAGAATGTCTGCTCTCTGTTCTACCCCTTCTTTTTCCAGCCCAAACACCGGTCCTGTGACCTCAATGGTTTCAAAACAAAAAAAAAAAGCGTCAAGCGCGGAGTCGCTGACCTCCCCGCCCCCCTCCTCTCTGTTCTGTTTCTCCCTCCTCCTGCGACGTTTCCTGTCGTTCCCTTCCTCTCTTCTCGCCTAGTCTGTCTCTCCTTTCACTCCTTCGCGTTTTGGTTCTTCCGCCCCCCTTCGTCCCGCCTTTCCTGCCCATCCTCCATCTCTCCACTTCTGGTATTTGCTGTATCTGTCTTTCACAACCCCAGCATTCCCTGGTTTCCTTCCGCGCCTTCCGGAAGCTTTTGCACCATCAAAGCGTGCTTCTCGATGAACTGATTCTTCTCTCTTGTGTAAGCGTCGTATAGTGTGAACAAGTACACAAACATGTCAGTTTTCAAAGCAGTCGTATGTGCAGCAATAATTGCTCTCCCGTTATTCTTTTTGCTTGGAGTATGGTTTGCAGTCTGGAGGTACCGGGTTGTGTCAACCAGGAAGGCACGCTATAAGCTAAAGGCCTCGGAGGAGTCAGAGACCAAAGGTATCACGAAGAACAGCAACGGGAACAAACGCGAGAGAAACTCGTATATGTTGAGCTCAAACCTTGTGACTCTGTCACATGACAGACCCGAAAGCAAACATGTACCCATGCCAAGACCAACACGAGAGTCAGATGACATAGAAGAATTGATTGAAGCTGAATCCATGTCATCTCCTGTACCAGATATTCAAGAAAAAGTTCAGCTGCCGAGAAATCCTCGCAGAGCTGACTCTGCAGCAAGGGAGACGGTTGAGGCAAGTCCGATCACCCCAAGATCAGGGTATAACAGGAATAGGGTTCATGCTGACGATCGCGCTCACAGTCAAGTCTTTCCAAGCCAACGAGAGATCGACAAGGAGGTCATAGACGCCATCTCCCAGGGTACCTCCTGATTCTCCAACCTCGCTGCTCCCTTTGACTTTGCGTTACAGGAAACCTCTCGAGATTGAAGTCAGCAATAGTGCTGGGGGACATCGGCATCAACGACCCCCTTGACATCAGCACGGGCAGGAATGCTCTACACATCGCGTCTGCCACAGGTCGCACAGAGATCGTCTTGTTTCTGCTGGAAGAGGCAGGGGCAGACATCATGTGCAAAGACTTCTACGGGAAGGATGCACGTTCCTTGGCGCTTCAGAATCATCACTTGGACCTGGCCAACTACTTTGCTCTCTTCCTTGAGGGGCATTTTGAAGAAGAAGAGTCGTTGTGATGTCAACTGTCCAACTTCATCGATCTGGGCAGGTGGGAAGGAGCGCTTGTGTCCTTCGCATGGTTTGGTCTTTGACATGTGCCGTACGAAAGAAACCATCTAGAGCAACGAAGGGGTTGTGATGCAGATAAGAGCGCATTCTGTTCATGCTTCTAGTGTCTGCACACCTCGCCCTTTGAGTTCTATGCTTCAATTTAATGTAACTGTTTAGTGTAATCATCGAGCAACAGCAAACATCTACTGACAAGCAACAGCTGAGCCTCCTCGTGCAGCTTCCCTCCATAAAGTCCAGAGCCTCCTGGAAGAGCTCTTCCGTTGCTGAGCAAGTCTCCTCGTCTACCTCCGCTCACCATCCCTCGCTCCTTCCTGCCCTCCCTCGTCGTGTCGCTGCTTGACGGGACCCTGCCGGGAGTAGGGCCAGCTCCACACCCCGACCTGCTTGCACGCTCTCTTCAGCGCCGAAAGAGAAACCCCCTGCCCTCCCCGTCAGTCCAACGCTCCGCAGCAAGCGAGGAGAGGGTTGGTAGGACTTACGAGCTTGTTGGCAGCGTCGGCCTGTCGGAGAGGGAAGAGGGCGGCGATGTCGAGGAAGGAGAGGCAGACCGGGCTCTTCTTGAGGTGCAGGAGCTTCTGCACACCGGAGCGTCTGGGGACGATGCGAGCGATGCGAGGCTCGAGCATGCGAGTCGAGAATGAGGGAAGGGGATGGGTAAGGGAGGAGAGGATCGAGGAGCAGGAGAAGCCAGGAGAGTCAGGGGGACGAGGAGGAAGGGAGACAAGGGAGGGATGCGGTAGAGGTAGGGTAGTCATCAGTCGGTCTCGTGACTTTACTATTCATCCCCATGGCACCCTTGGTCCCTACTGCAGCACCGGACGCATCTTAGAGCTGCAGTATCTCCTCAGGTCTTATCGGCTACAACTCGTCCCATCCGTCGGTCAGCAGAGTGCCGGTAGGTACCGGTCACCCTGTACTTGTGCTTCCCTGAGCCCTCACCCATGAAGGCCTTTGATAAGCTGGAGTGGGAGGCTGGTGACACTGAATCTCAGACGAGAGGTGAGGGCGACAACAGAGCATAGGGAGGACATCGCCTCCGAAGATGAGTTCACCCACGAACCTCACACAGAGGGACACAAAGAGATAAGATTCCAGCAGAAGAAGAGTGCGCACAAGATCTCTCTCAGCAAACGACTTGTTTGACATGCTTGACCCAAGTCTTTTCTCTGCTTGATCCTGTAAATTCGTAAAGAGATGGGCCGAATCGAAGAATGACTGGCTTTCTTTGCCAAAATCCAGTTCACGTTGGCAACATCTTTCTCTCACTCTGCATTCGCCTAGAATGCAAGCAGGTTCCTACCAGTCATCTTTATCATGCATATCTTATGACCAAACTTTCAAGAGCTTTCAGCTATAACATCTTCTTTCCTGCGAACAACCTAAGCCATTTCAATTACACATGGATGAAATCTTCGTTCAACTGAGACATGCAGCCATGGCGTCGGGAAGGCTTCATCCTTCGCAGATGATGTCTCAACGGGATTTTGTTTCGAGGCTCGGAAGAGGAGGAAGATGACCATGTGGCAGTGGACACAAATCATTCATTTACTATTAATAAAATCAGATACAAGCTCTCCTTCACTCATTTGCTTCACTCATTTGCTTTCAAGGACATCAAACACAAGTTCTCTTGAAGCTGACACGTCTTCAATCCTCACAAGCCTCCCGCTCCTGTCGATGGAAGGCCTCCATGGGCTTCTGTGCGCTTCCTCGTACAGCATGTAGAGACCCCACGGCTGGAAATCTCCCCGGCTGTCGATGGAAGAGGCCCAAACATCCTTGACGTGTTCCAGCCGTGGCGATGAGGAGGGGGAGGAGGGCTTGGTTTCATGCTCACTGAAGCAGTCGAGGTTTCTCTGCGACGGTTGACAAATGAGATCATTGCGAGAGTGAGAGGAGATATTGGTGCAGCTCAAGCAGGTCATAGCAAAACACAGGATTGCTTCAGCGCAGTGCTGGTGGCGTGGAAGGACTCAGAGGGATAGGGAGGATGGGGAGGAGGAACTGATAAAGGCTGCGATCACATGGGACAGATTCGTATCCAAACTTCTTGGAGGAAGGGGGAACGTAAAGATGTCAAACAACTCGTTTCCATCCGCTGGTCCTTCGTGAAAGCGGGTCTTATGAGATCTCAACGCTTTTGTCTGGCTGCCTTGTTTTGACTGTCTCCTATAAAATAGTTTTAGCGGCTCACTGGCCCCTTGGCCGCGTGACCGGAGGACTCCGGGAATATCCGACCGATGCGCTAGAAGATCTTGAAGCCTCGTCACTGCTACACTATAACTTAACTTTGAGTAAACTTAGCTACACAATCACACTCACCGTACTATCACTACTACAACATTTTTCGTTTTACTCCACTACTGAGTCAGCGGCACGGGCGGCTTCAACGGGGGGGCCGCTGTTGGACCAGACTGAGGCCGCTCCCGGTCGGAGCCGAGAAGTTCAAGTTGCGGCTCAAATGGCCTCTTGCAGGACGATGGGTGATCCGACTTGCAAACGCATCCGGTCCAGGATCTTTCGTCAGCTCAAGGCCTCCCTGTCCTACGCTGCCATCATCGCGGGTGCATCCCGGTATGCGTCTCATTCCTTCGGCGGCGGCCACCGCGACATCGCTGGCATGGCGGCGCGGGGGGATTGTCCAGCGCGCCGTTAAGTGAAGGTATCAGTTAAGTTTGGGGGACAGCAGTTGGCAGGATTGGGTTTGGTTCTCGCTGTCTTTTCTCTTCTCGCCGTTTGGCCTGTGCGACAGTGTCAGGGTCAAGCCTCCTCGACTCTCCTGATTGTCCTCGTACTGATCTTTACCTTAACTTTGAGTAAAGAAAGCTCAAAGCCTGGAAAAGCCTTGATCTTTCTGCAAGTTCGCCGGGAAGTTCAATTGGCGAGGAAAATCCGTTCACCGAGAGACTGAGACGCCGTCCGACGACGAGGCTGGCCCAGACGGACCGGCCCGGCGCCGGACGGTCCCGGGGGCCCCGGACACCGAGCGTCAGGCCACGGGCCGGGCCGGGCCGGGCCCCGGGGGACTCAGGGCCGCGAGTCACAGTCGGACCGTCTCAGGCTTCAACGGCCGCTACGGCGTCCGGCCAGGCTGCCGCTCAGCTGTCAGGCCAGTGTGCCGGGCCGCGCGGCCCGGGCCCCGGTCGGCGCGGCGGGCGCGGCCTGGGCTTGAGGAGGGACGTGGACCCAGTCTCCCGAAATAGAACGAGCAATGGTGAGTTGCGAGTCTGATGAAGATGAAACTGCATGGAGGGAGGGGGAGAAGGATCAGAGGAGGAAGACATGGAGTAGTGGAGCATCAGGAGGGAGGAAGGGGGGAGTGAAGGGGGGCGGAGAGGGAGGAATGGTGGGAGAGAAAGAGGGAGAGGAGGGGAAAGAAAGCAGATTTCCAAGCAGTGATAAGTGTATAACACCATTACCGATGAGATAAATGAAGAATGAAGGTAGTATACTTATCCATTATTTTTATGTAGAAGAGGCTCAAAGACGGAAAGAAGGAGAAAGAAGTGAAATAGTCTTGATGCTATAATTGCAGTTCGCTCTCGCGCAGAAGTACAATGCCTTGAAGGGCCACCAACTCCAAGTCCTTGATGGCAATGGCGAGCCAGAGCTCGACAGGTACTTGTAGTGTGAGAGCTTATGATGGCCTGACTCGACTGCTCTAGCTACCTCGCCATGCCCAACAACACCTCCGATGGCGACTTGTGGAACCCCCTGACTCGGAGACTTGTATGATGTCAACTCGATTGGATGCTGGCTGACGCTGCTGCAGGCTGCGCCATCGCCTACGACACCACCCCAGCATAAGTTTGCCACGGTGATGCGAGAGAGTGCAGAGCATGAAGCAGGTCAAGTTTATTGTAGAATATGACAGCGTAGCAAGTTGTGCTGTCTTGCAAGATCGCGAAGTCTCCTGATGCTCGCAGTCGCTTGAAAGTTTTTGTTCAGTGTGAAGCTCAAGAAGCTGAGTTGATTATCCATCCCTCTCCATCCATACGGTTGGAACCGTTTCGTGTCTCTTCAATCAGTCTTACAATTTCTTCCTCCGTCGAATCGTCTGTGCTTCCCGCCTCTTGTTTGTTCTCCGCTTTGGCCTGGCAGCTTCTGTCCATGAGCTCGTTACAGTTTTCCTCCTCTTTATGCTCCTGCGCCATCTCAAACAGCCTCGTGTAAAACTTGGCGTAGTCCGGGTCAATCCCCTTGCCCTCAACCTTCATCCGTTGAGGTGAAGCATCGGAAGAGACATCAGAAAACCTTGAACTATGTGAGATTGCATCCTCATCTTCAGAGAGTTCAGAAGATTCTTCCTTGCGATCTCGGTCACCGTCGCTCTCGTTCTCTTTGCCGTCAAGAGCATCCGAAGAATCTGGTCGGGCCCCAGGCTGAAACATCTTCTGTATGTTCAGCTTCTGACGGAACTTGGCCAGTCTCGCATCTCTTCTGCTCCATTTCTCCTTCTCCTTCTTCTCCTCCTCCTCCCGTTTCTGTCTGCAGCGTAACCTCTTCCTTCCAAAACCCTCAAGGCTCACCTTGGCCTCCAGTTTCCGTCGAGCATCTTGAACTCGCTGCGCGGCTCGTTGCATGCAGACAGCCCTGAAGCACAAGAGATTTACAGATTTGACAAGGCAGTAGGGGGAAACGACCTCATGTGCTGAAGGTATTTGGCCTCCTCTGAGTCCAACCCATTCGTTGGCTCGTCTGCTCGGGAAGAACGATCTGAGGAATGTCAGGAGAGGAACAGACAGGCAGTCGTATGTCACCTGATGATTCTTTCTTGAACCTTTCAAGCAGGTTCTTCTGTAGCATGCTCTTTGTTTTCATCTGTAGCATCTGCAGCTTCTCTTTCTTGAGAGCTTTTTCCTGCCGCTGTGCTTCCTCCTCCTTTGACTTGGCATTCTTCAACTCTGCTGCAGCTTTCCTCGCTCTTTCTGCAATCTTCCGCTTGTCCTTTCGAGAAGAAGGTTGCAACCTACTGAAAGCAGAAGCTGAGTTTCCAGCTCCTGGGTCTGTTGCTGCTGTTGCTTGGCCTGCTTGTAATCTTGAACCTTCTCCTCGGTCTTGGTTGTTCGAGCTAGGAGGTGCCAAGTTCTGTCTAGTTGTTTGGTCACGCGAAGATTTCTTAATAGCAATATGAGGACCAGGACTAGAATGGCCGGGAATGAGAAGAGGAGGAACTGCATTGCGAGGAGGTATTGGACGGGGAGGAGAATGAGGCATAGGATGTGACGCATGAGAAAGATGTTGAGCGGGAGGGTGTAGTGCAGGGCGATGGAAGGCAGTAAGAGGAGATTCATGCTTTGTTTCGCCATCATCTCTCGTCCTGGAAGAGAAAGTCAAGTCGAACAGCCCGCTCTTGCTATCCGAACTCTCCGAAGGAATCGGGCTCGTTCCAGGATGAAATTTTGGTTTCTCCGGTGGGGCAGATGGCCGGGGATGAGAGCCATTGGGTTTCGGAAATGAAGACGCCAGAGGGTCAGGATGTTCAGGGCTGACAACCTTAAGAATTCCTTGACCCTTTGCTTTCAGGGGTTTGCTCGTAGGAGTGGCAAATGCTTCTGATAAATTGATCGTTGGATATTTGCTGGACACGTTCTCCTTGGAGTTCTTCCTCGATCCCTCATGCTCTCCTGTGCGAGGCTCTGTCAGTTTATAGGAGAGAGGAAGAGTGAAGACATGAACCTCTGCCACATGATGGTGAGACCGGAGGAACAACTACTCTTTGGTATGGAGGGACCCCTTCCATTCCAGACTGCACATGGCGAAAGATTCTGTTTCGTCCCTCCTGATCTTTTGATGCACTTAATCCTCGACTCTTCTTACATGATAGAGGTTGATGGTCTGGTTTCTTCGAAGAAGAAACTTGTGATATGTATTCTTTTCTCCTCTTGTCTTTGTGCCACACCAAGTAAGCATTGCAGTGCTGGACAAGCTGAGGGATTCCCAGCGCCATTCCAGCGGTGATCAAAGAATTAATCCCAGAAGAACTGAATCCAATCCACTCACACCTGCTAGCAAGCTCCAACTCTCTTTGTGTCTCAAGTTCGTGAGATTGATTGAGGAGGGAATATCCAGCAAATTCGCTGCTGATCATGTTCCTAAGTCTCGCAATGACAGCGAAATCCTTGAGGATCTCTTCGTCAAGGTTGATCACTCTCTCTGATCTCTCCGCCAAATTCCTTCGGATTTCCTGCAAAGCCACGGAATGTTGCCTGCTGGTCAGAGCACCTGCAAGCGATGCAATCTTGTGTCTGAGCACCAAAATCTCGTTCACTTCTCTCGAGCTCGCAGCATCGACGAGAGATCTTCGAATCGAGTTCAGCGCTCCCATCACCGTCTCCATCTGTGCCTGACAAGTAGCTGAATCACGCACCATAGCATCTTCTTCCACTCTCTCAGCACATGACTTCCAATCCTCGAAAATTTTCGGGTTTTGTAAGTAACCAATCAGTCTTTGTGCAAAGCTGATGTCGAAAAGTTCATCAGTGTTCCGTATAAATCCGTAGCAATCCAGAAGCCATTGCTCGACCATCCTCTCGTCAACGTCGAAGCTGCCTTCTCGCTCGCTCTCGAGGAAGCGTTTTCGAATCAGGTCGCTACCTCGGACCACACACGCAAACTCCTCCTCACTTAGCTGGAGAGCAGCTGACGGACGAGAAGCCTCGCCCTCGATCATGTGCCAGCTCCATCCTCCCTCCCTCCTCCTCCACCCCCATCCCCTTCTCACCATCTCGCTAACCCATCCTGCTTGGTGCCATCGTACGGATCAGAGTTTGACGCAGCCGTTACAAAGGGGGTTACACAAAGGCAGCCGTTGTCAGGCGGTCTCTCGGGGTGGGGTAGTTCAGTGATGTTTGGGGGGTACACCGATCCCCCGGCGGCGTGGGCCCCGGGCCTCCGTTCTTTTCATGCAGCAGTGCCAGTATATGATCGCCGTCTCACTGCCAGCCATACTTCGCCGTAACAGCAAGAGGCGTCCGTCGATCAGGTTCTTGTCTTTTTACGACAAAGTATAGTTCTCTCACAAAAGCTGTTGCCGAATAGCCACTCGACCTGGAAGTCTTCAAACTGCGAGCACCTAGAGCCGGAGATGGGACCGTGTCAGTCAGTGACATGGCTGAACGACATGTCAATCTTTACAGCATGGACTTGCACTCCTCCACGCGCGTGACTGCCACTCCCGTCGGACTCGCCCTGGCTCTCAGTTCAGGCAATGGAAACCTTGATAGGGGCAAGGGCAGGCGGATGGCAGGAGGATCAAGAACCTTTTTGGCAGCTTCACTGTGAGGATCAGCAGACCCCCGGGGGCAAGGAAGTTGGCGATGGGCAGCACCAAGTTTCGAACCTTCGAGGAGTCAAACTCGACTAGGAGTTCATGAAAGAAGTTGACACCGTATCCCGAGCGTCGTTGTTGCTGTCACACATCAAGACTCCAAAAGGAGACCAGCTGATGTTTGTAAGACTCTCACCATCGCCCGCGTTGCTTGTGTTTGAGGATTTAGCGTTCTCGTCAATAACAAGCGCTGCCTGTTGCGCTTTCATTTGTAAATGCGTGATCTTGCTCTTGCACGAGTCCAACTTCGGGTCCAGCTGACCTGCTGGGAAGTCAGGGAAGTAAACGACAAAGGCACAAGAAAAGAGCAACCAGGATCGATCGCAAGTACATGTTTGACGCACGATTGCCGCGCCATGTGCCGCTGTTTGACGTCAGCTGGACCTCTTGCTTAGGAACACATACCGTCCAGCCTCCCGGGGCAGCTCCTACGTCACAGACAGTAAAAGGAAGGAAACTTGGCTTCCAATGGTAGGGGCGGCGAGACAAATCTACGATAGAGCCCTCCTGCATTCACTTCAACCGAATTGAAAAGAACATCAAGACTGCCGACTTTGTCTCCCGATTCCAACCCAACAATCTGTCGCTTTCCCGTCAACATCTAACTTTAGCTTGTCTTTGCACCTGCATCGCCTCGAACAGTTTGAAGGTTGCATGATTCAACGGATCGCTGGTCGAAGTCAGGCTTTCCTCGCTCTCGCTCGCCTGGCAATAACATACAGTGAATTCACCGAGTCATTACATTCAAGGCTAGGTCAACTTCATCTTTCTCCGTATGATTCGATCTTTTTCCTGCTATCCGATGTTTCTCCTCTTGTCTTTGATAGTATCAGTGTGATAAAATTCTTACTGCAGCTCTCACTGTAGGTTCATCAGTCGGTCGAACCATTCTTTGCCCTCACAGACTGTCGCATGGGTCAATGAGCTTTCACGATGTTTGACAATGTGCGTCACACCATCCCATAACACTGTTTCTTTATGAGTCTTCTCATCCATCCTGAATTCAGTCACTGTTAGATCACCTTTCTTCTTCAGCTCAAGGCAAGGATCACGTGGAAAGTGAAAGGAGGAGGTGTGTGAATTTTGTCGGGCTAAGAACATATCCTTGCTCTTCTAAGATCTTGTCGAAGTCAACCAAGTCAGACTCCATCTGCAAGAGTGACCAACAACACCGTAGAAAGAGAATTGTGGTGTGAAGGAGGAAAGGCCTGCAGTCGGATTGCTGCCTTGGGCGGAAGAAGGGATTTCATCCTCGCTAGTTCGCCTCTCTGCCATCGCATGTGAGCTGAGGAGGAAGAGAGCTTCTGCAAGTACTTCATCATGAGAAAGGAAGAGTGTCGGGAAAAATCTGTAGCTTCTTCGTGCAAACCCATCTCTGCCGTTGCACAATTTACGCAAAGTTTCCCAGAGGCGATCCCGCATTCCATTTATGTCATTGTTTGTTTGAGAGACATCTGCCAAGACTGCCCCGACATGATCTCTACCCGAAAACACCTGATGCAGATATGCAGTGCTTTCAAAGAACATCTACATGGAACGGATGGTAAGCCAGGGGCAAAGCGGAATCCTGGCAAGACGTACCCTGAATCTTTCCGTGAGGGTTTCGTCGCAGCTCAGAGACAAGCACGCATGAATCTGCGCTCCTGACGAGTCTGGATCTGCTGTTTGGCTCATCTTCGAGCCCTCGACGGTGCCTTCCCTATCAAAAGTTTAGCCTCCGATGCCTTCATTATCAAAAGTTGAGCCTCCAAATGCTCGCCTCCTGCTGTGCGGCCACGCATCCTATATACCAGTCTCATCTCATCTCGTCTCATTTCGTCTTGTCTCGTCTCATCTCATCTCATCTCATCTCGTCTCGTCTCGTCTCATCTCGTCTCATCTCGTCTCATCTCGTCTCATCTCGTCTCATCTCGTCTCATCTCGTCTCATCTTGTCTCGTCTCGTCTCGTCTCGTCTCGTCTCGTCTCGTCTCATCTCATCTCGTCTCGTCTCGTCTTGTCTCATCTTGTCTCGTCTCATCTCATCTCATCTTGTCTCGTCTCGTCTCGTCTCATCTCATCTCATCTTGTCTCGTCTCGTCTCGTCTCGTCTCGTCTCGTCTCGTCTCGTCTCGTCTCGTCTCGTCTCATCTCATCTCGTCTCGTCTTGTCTCATCTCGTCTCATCTCATCTCATCTTGTCTCGTCTCATCTCGTCTCATCTCATCTCATCTCATCTCATCTCATCTCGTCTCATCTCGTCTCGTCTCGTCTCGTCTCGTCTCGTCTCGTCTCGTCTCGTCTCGTCTCCCCTCCCCTTTCCCTCGACCTGAGCTGCGTCCCCCGACACCATTGTTCGACAAAGAACATATAAAACAAGTTTTATCAGTGCCGGAATCCCAAACCTAAAACTCGCTTTTTTAAAAGCCGGGGCATGGCCGACAAGAATGAAGGGGTTGATGCGGATCTTCGGGTTTATCCTTCTCCTCTCGCTGCTCCAGCTGCTCCTCATCGGCAGGAGAGCTTCGTCTCGTCCTCGTCCTAGACTTCTCGGCAACCTCCGACCAGACGCTCGAGCAGACAGGAGGAGCGAACTGGACTCACTGAGGGTTGAGATAGCTGATGCTAAGAGAGTCCTCAGCAACATCCAGCACTCCTTACTCGACTGTCAGGACTCCGAGTTGCTCTCCTCCACCAGTCCAGCCCCTTCACATGAGCCCAGCTCCCCTTCTGCTGTACCAGCGATCCCTCCAGCTTCCCCCCGCCAATCGCTTTCCATGGCTTCGGCATCACCTGCTCCATCTTCTCTCTTGTCAGCCCGTCCCCTCAGCCCTTCTCATCCGACGGAGCCAGCCAAGGATCAGTTCCAAGAGTTGCCTCACACAAATTCGTCTTACAGCAACTCTGACTGTGACATCATGGTGAACATCATGACGACAGTGATAGAAGCTGGGGATGAGCTGAAAGAAAAGGCACAACTCAACGCTCTTGCATCTCTTTCCCGTCTGCAGAGCGCGAGCTTGGGCCAGATCCGAGTATGGTTGTTCACGACATCCTTGTACTGGTCAGAGGTTGCGATGGGTTTTGGGATTAGAGTGGTGGACAAGTTCGAGACTAACTCAGCGGGCACTCCCATGTTCTCATACCTGTTCCAACATGTTGAGAATGTTGACTTGTGTGCTGTCAAGAGTCGGTTTGTCTTCGATGGGTATGTGAACGGCGACATCATCCTCACGAGTCGAGTGCATTTGACTCTGACTGAAGTCATGCGGAGATGGTCCGGCCCATTGCAATCAGGGGAGCGACAGGGAGTGCTGGTGATAGGAAGGCGTCACAACGTGGAGTATCAGGGGCAGCTGCTGGGAAGCGATCGGGAGGTGGAGGAGCTGGTGGGGTTTGCGGAGATGTTTGAGAGCTACGCCATGGACTACTTCTTCTTCTCGAGAGGCTGGATGAGTTGGAATGACATCCCTAGCTTTGTGGTGGGCAGGAGAGCCTACGACAACTGGCTGGTGGACCATGCCTTCCACCGCCCGGCCGTCGACCTCATCGATGCCACCGCAAGCATCTTCGCGCTCCATCTGACGGGGTCGGACGGCATTCGAGCAGGACACAACAAGGGGAGCGACAACGACCACAACGTGCTGGCAGTGAACCCCTTGACGATGAGCGTGGTCAGCGAGGTGGAGTGGGATCACGGGACGACAGATCATGCGGGCTACTACACGCAGATGATGGGAGGGCAGGTCTTGATCTACTCGCGCCCGGTGTGGTGACGTCAAGAGCGAATGCTCACGTGTACAGTGACGAAGTGGAAACTCGTCGAATAACGTTTTTTACATGTCCAAAAACTCCTCCCCATGCTCACCCTCCATCGTGATTGCGTCACTGCGAAGGAGCTTTTTCCTCCATCTCGGAAGGGAGGGGCATGGCGAGCGCATTCCGAGCGATGTTGGAGACATCCATGCAGTAGACTAGCTGCTTCCACCTGCCAGGTTGTCAGCCATCGCCTTCACCTCCCTGACTTGTCTCACACTCTCGGAAAGTCTTCATGCTGCAAAACCTGGCTAGGAGTCAGCTGGAAACCTCAGCTTCACATCTCCTCACCGTCTTCGCAAGAGCTTCTCCGTGCGCGCGAGCCGATTCTCTGTGCTCCCTCGACAACATTTTGATCATGCTTCGACCTGCAGGAGCCTCAACACCACATGCGTTGAAGCTCAGGGAGGCGAGCGAGCAAGGTGGAGTAGAAATGGCACAAGGACAGGAGGGGGGAGAGAGAGGAACAGAAGGACATACCTGTAGGCGAGGAGACCAGCTCGCGTAAAGAGGACCCAATCTTGTACAGATGCTGAAAGATCGTCAGTTGGGAAGCTACTCGCAGGTTTCACCTGTTCCCTCTCAGTATCTCCCGGCAACGATCGACGAGACAAGTTGAAGAGCGACGTGACGAAACCTTGCCGGCATGTCAGGCCTCTCACAAACCCTCTAGTTCACCAGCAGCAAAAATCATCCACAAGGGCCCGGAGTCTTTCGGGTCGATGATGCTCTAGAACATTCCTGTTAGGTCAAGCATACTTCTTCCTCCCCATCACCTTGAACTTGTCGCAGACCTTTCGGAATCGCGAACTTCCGCTAAGGAGCGTCAGGGTCACTAACCCGAGTCCTTTGACAACCCACATCAAACTTGATTCTCCTCGCCTTCCTCCGCACTTACCCCACATATCATTGCTCATCATGCGCCTTCCCGTCATGATTCTCGTGCTAACGTGGAGCCGTCACGGTTGATTCCCCTCATGTTTCAGGTTTACCTCACGACAGGATCGACCGTCAGCATCTTTGTGGTGGCGCGTGTGAGGGCCGGAAGGTCTCCGAGCCAATATTCATCGCCTGAGCAGTCAACCATCACGGAGAACCCAGCTCCTCCCTCCTCGTCCCCTCTCCTTCCCGCTCTTGCTCCTCTCGTCGCTTACCGACGTTCAAAATGTTCGCCATTTTCACATCTCCATGTGCTACGCCGCAAGCATGCATACACCTAGCATCGCATTAGTTACTCGCCATCTCTTCCCCTTTGCTCTCCACATCCTCCTCCTCCTCAGGACAAGTGAGATCTAGAGAGACTGACCGCAGCGATTTCCCTATATCTTCCAAGACCTTGATAGCAATATTGCGAGGAGCACCGGCACGCCACTTGCTTCTGGCGGTCGAGCCGAGATCTCCCTCTGCAAGCTCGAAGACAGAGCACAGGAGGCGGACATTGCGATAACCCTCCTGCCCCTGAGCGCCTGTTCCCTTCGAGTCTGGGTTGCACAGAACGTCCGCAAGCTCACGGCCTTTGATCCGCCTCGTCCAATCATTCTCTGTCAGACTTTGATTTTCGTTCTCCGGCACTGGCTCCATGTAAATCGTGTGCCAGAACCAGAGCAGAGGCATCAAGATCATACTGTTCCTCCTCTCTTCGATCGACGACGAGATTAGAATGCCCCCATTCTGCGACGGTTTCTCTCGTGCTTTGCGCAGCAGTCGATTTCTTTGCTTCACAACATGCTTCGAGAAGGCTTCGACGGTTGGCTCCTGGTAGCATCGCACGATTGAAGTCTGATTCCACACCTGCACGGGAACATTCACGCTCATCCCCCGGTCCTCGCGGAAGACAGGAGGAGGCTTGTCTTCCTTCACAGCGTTGGCTGCCTTCATCCCAAACATGTCAAGGACAAGGTGGAATGCCAACCAAGCAGCAGCATCCAGAGAGCTTCTCATTGGTTCAAGTCGAAACGCGACTTTGTTCTCTCTGTCCATCAAAACACACGCAAACCCCCCCTTGGAGTGTTCCGGCGGTGTCATATCAGAGCTGTCCTTCGTTGGATCGACAGTAAGATTGCCACTGGTGTCAGCAGAGCTTCCAGAAATGTTCATGTCTGCCATTTGCGCTCGCCATTCGAGAATTTGTTCCATTCTTGCCTTGAACGCTTCGACCACCTTATCGCTGGTACGATCAAGAGCATCTCTCTCCGCATCAAATCGTTTCTGCAGATCTTTCGTCATCGATCCATTCAAGGACATCTTTGATTCTCGATGAGTCGCCATCAGTTCAGTTATGTTCTTGAGTTGCTCCATCAGCGGTGCTCCATGATCGATGCTGCTGGTGCCCTCAGTCGGAGTTTCACCGCTTGTCGCCTTCTCCTGCAGTTCACAGTCAATGGCCTGTAGCGAAGCTTCATCACGATGAAACACTTTGCTCAGCCTTGTTGCCTGGAATCAAAATCGTCAAGGGATTCAACTTCACGATATCTGTACATTCACCTGTCTTAGCGCAGTTTTGGCCATCTTGTTTTGTAAAGCTTCGGCATGGAGGTCAATGGAGACATGGTTGATGTTTCAGGGATACCTTCCACTGTCTTCTGGACATCATCGCCATCCTCAGCATCGACATTCTTCTTCCTGCATTTCAGCAACTCAGTTTGTATCCCCCCCACGCCAGGCTCACCTTGGTTGACGTCTTGGCTTTTCCTGCAGATTGAGACCATCCTGAAGCAGAGGAGGGTAAGAGAGCGGCGCATGACACGGAGATGCACTCACGTCCTTCCTCCGTTTGTTTCTGAGCTTGACTGAATCCGACCCCCCTCGTAAAAGAATAGTACGTGCGCTGCAATATTTGAAATCTGTTCGGCAATCCGGGCTTGTTCCCTTGGACATGAGCTTCAGTCGCTCTGTGAGCTGTGGAGAGCGATGCAGCAGGTCTAACTCCTTCATGGAAGTCCAGATGCTGCCCGTATGCTCTGTTATGATCGGTTGCACATTGACTTGAGCAAAAGAACAGGAGCTGAGGATCGCTACCATCAGGGTCGCAGATAAGACCATACCTTCGAACTCAACCCGTCCTCACATCCAGCAGTTCAGTATCTCCATCTCCATATGCCAGGACTGTGTCTCTTAACTGGCCCCCGTTGTTTTCTTCCCTGTCTGCTCCCTCCTTTTGTCGCACTGCCTCCTCTTTAAGGTATCATAATAGTTCAAGGATCCCACCAGCCCGTGATCTGTGAGCTCTTGCCTCTCCATGAGCTTTCTGTACTTGGTAGAGATTCAAGCATTGCTCTCTCCCTCTCTTACACGCCTCCGCCTCTCTCCCTCCGCCTCTCTCCCTCCCTCTTCCGCTCACACAGCTTCCCGCCATCATTCATACGGATCCCACCCCTCATCCCCCATCCTACACAAATCTTCACCCTCATACTCATCTTTTATAACCCCATGAATGCACATGCGGACCATGCAGCGAAGGGGTGAATGATGGCAGGACGCGAAGGGCGGGAAGAAGATTGATAGAGGAGAGGAGGAGAGAGAGAAGAGAGAAACGAGAAGAGAGGGTACGTAAAGGATAGGAGGAGAGAGAAGAGCCACTTGAGGGGAAGGGGGAGAAGCCATGGGATGTGCACGAGAGGCATGGTGTACTTGTGTTGGGATGTGAGACTGACGTGTCCGCAGCGGATTCCTCGCCCTCCTGATATCTTTCTTCTTGACTGATCGTTGTTATCGTCAGCTTGACAGTCATGCAAGGTAACAAGACACCTTTCAGTTGCCAAGGCTCTGATGAGCACGTACAGCAGTGACATTCCCCAAGCCTGACAAGTCGGGGATCCTGGTTTCTCTCGGGTTTTCTCTGGACGGGATGATGCTGACAGGAGGTGAGTGCTGCTGATGACTGCTTATCCCTCTGAGCTCCTACAAGGCGACAACAATGGTCAGGTTCACGTCTGGATGAACAACGGGCAGCAGAAACAGTCGTACAGTCAGTGACTAAGTTTCCTCGCTGAGTTTCCTGCAGTTGGTCTCACTTGCTCACGTCAAAAGCTCACAAGGGCGATGTGGTACGACCTCCTGTCCCGCTTCAACCTCCCCCTTCTCCTCTTCTCGCTCACTCGCCTTCAGGTCAGCTGTGTGTGGTCGTCGTCAAGGAAAAAAGGATTTCATTTCCTCACAGCCGGGCATGACAAGTAAGGCATGTACACACAACGAGGAGTTTCTGATGGATGAGCTTCTTCAGAGATGTCAAATTTTGGATGTTCAAAGACGGGAGTTACGGTCAGGCTTGCAACGTCATCGCAACGTTCCACACACAGCACACTGAGCACATCAGCGATTGTGTGTGGTATCTTTATGACCTCCTGTTGACAAGGATCAATTGACAAGTTCGTACTTGACAGGAAGGACTTTCGTGGCACAGAACTACTTCTGACAGCAGGAGGTGACTGCAGCGTTCGCATCCATGGCAAGACAGGGCAAGGGATGTCAGATTGGTCGTGTGTGACAGTCCTCAAAGTAAGAGCAGAATCGTTTCCTCTCGCCTTCGTCCCTCCTCTCCACCTCTCTTCTCTCTGCTCGTCTTGAGCTGACTGGTTCTCAGGAGCAGAAGGGAAACATTGTAGGCATCGATGTGTCTATCTCAGACGACAACAAGCTGTCGATTGTATCGTCTTCATTCGATAAGACGGCTGTCATCTGGAGTTGCTCTGATGACCTTGAGGCTCTTGTGGAGGGCAAGTGCAAGGACGCTGAGCATTGGAGCCTTAAGGTTTTCTGCTCCTCCTTTGCATGCTCCTCATTCTGTCTTCATGCCCTCGTTCCTCTCTCCTTTGCTCTGACTGATAGACGTGGCAGACCCTCGCTGGCTCTGAAGTGTCGCAACATGGCGGCGATCGCCGCGTGAGCTTCTGCCCGACGGACGGGGGGCTGGTGGCGGTGGCGTGCGGGAAGGAAGTGCATCTCTGGGAGGAGTGGGAGGAGGAGAAGTCACCAGGAAGGAAGTGGGAGAAGACAGCAACATTACAGGGGCACGAGGGATACATTAACTCCTTGAGCTTCCGCGACGACGGGGTCCTGCTGGCCTCCTGCGATCACATGGGAGGAATCAAGATCTGGTCGAGGTTCTCGGGAAGCGAGAGAGAGGAAGTATGGGGCTGCATTCATGATGTTTCCGACAAACAAGGAACCTTGTGGAGCTGCTGCTTCGGGACCGCCCGGTAGGACGTTGACCGTGAAGTTTCCCGTCACTGACGATTTGTATAGATCAGCAGCAGTGATTGTGTTTGCTGGGTTTCAGGGATCTCCAGTCGGATCCGATAGCTCCTCCATCTGTGAGTTGCAGACTGAGAGGATCAGGAGAAATGATTCGAAACTGTTGGACGTTGCTCGAGGTGTGACGCTGACTACCTCTCCTCCCCACCAGTAGACACCTCCCTCTCTCTTTCTTCCACCATTTCTTTCCTCCTTCTTCCTCTCTCTCCAACGTCCTCCCTCCTCCTTGTCCTGCCGCCTCCTTCCTCCCTCTTCCGCCTCGCTTCCTCCCTCTCCCTCGTCTCATACGACTCCGACAGGAGTCTATGAGGTTGCGAACCTCGTTAAGGCGGAAGGAAACCAGAGGTACAAGGAGGGGCAGCATGAGCGAGCGAAGGAGGAATACTTCCGCTGCCTGTCGCTCTTTCCTTCCGAGCAAGAAACTGCCAACATCGAGAGCGATGAGCTGAAGGAGGAGCTGAAGGGTCTGAGAGCAACCTGCCACCTCAACCTTGCCGCTGTCTCCCTCCTCCTCTCCGACTTTCATCTCGCTGAGGAACACTCTTCTCTCGTCCTGCTCGCCGACCCCACCAATCCCAAGGGGCTCTACAGGTAGAGTTGCGCTCCTGCATGGTAGGATTCGTGACTTTCCGGCGAACAGGAAGGGGATGGCGCTGCTGGGTCAGGACAAGACGGAGGAAGCGACCAAGTGGATCATGGAGGCTGCCAAGTACATGCCCGAGGGAGATACGCAGTGCGCGACAGCGTTGCAGCAGGTAAGGGAGGAAAGCAGAAGAGCGGGAGAAGAGCAGAGACGAGGGGGGGCTGTAGCGGAAGTAGTTACAGCTTCAGGTGCTGGAGCAAGAGCATGAGCATGAGGTCCAACTGAACAACAGAAGTTCTCACACAGTTCGCAGATTGAACACACTAAAATGTACAACATGTTCGGCATTGGACAGGATGGAAAGTTTGCAATCAACGAGCTGTGCTACTCCTCATTGTTCTCTTGTTTGGAGCAGAAAGATGTGAGAATCATCTACCTCCTCCTCCTCCTCCTCCTCAATCACCAGCACCACTACTGCCAACTTCCAAATATTCTCTCGTCGTCCTCTGATTTCAGTCGCAGAAAAAAGTGGCAGACGAGCTGCTTTCTGTCCTCCGTGGCATTCATTCCGGGGAACTAGCCCTCACCAAGGACGGGGAGCAGCCTCCCGAGGTTGCGCGAGCTCTGGACAATCTCGATGCTCTCGTTGGCGATCAGGCGAGAGCTGATCTTCTCATGCCCCTCTACATGGACAAGTTCTCCCTCCTCGACCTCGTTCAGCCCTCTGCTCCCTTCGGCTGCTTCACTGGCTCCTTCCCCCCCAACCAGGGATGCAGCGCCTTCGCCCTCAGCCATGTGCGACTTCTTCCCTTCAAGGACAAGGAGAATGACGGGAGTTTCCAACAGGTCGACCTGACAGGAGCCGATCCTTCTGTCATCGCTGACGCAGGTTACATGGTTCCTCCCGGTCAGTCTCCCATGTCCCTCCTGTAACGTCCCACTTTTCCTCCACCCCCCTTTTCCTCTCTCCCTTTCACATCCTCCACTTCCTCTATCCTCCTTCATGTCCTCCCTTTACTTCTAGAATCTAGCTCAGAGGTTCTCTGTCTCCTCCCTCCCTATCTTTCGCTTCACTCCTTTCCACACTTTTGTGCCCGTCTTGCTTCTAGTGAAGACCTCACAGGTCCCAAGTGGCCGAAGAACAACGGGTTCCTACGCATCCTGCCGCTGCTCAACTTTCATCGCGTCATCCTCCCTCAGCCGGTGCGTCGAGGGCTGTTCGACTTCCACTTTCTGATCAAGAGGAGCAGGGCGACCTCGCTGTCTTCACGTGCGGTTATGTCGTAGAGAAGGACAAGGTAAGTCCCAGCTCGCCTCCAGCTCGCCCTTGCATGCGGGCTGAAGGGAGCATGCAGATCGGGTTCACTAGAGGTCAAGGTTGTCACGTGGGGGTAGTGGTGGAGGTGATTCTGTCTTCCTGCCGTTCCCGTCGGTTTGAAGACCTTCAGGTGAAGAGCAAGAGCGACGGATCATCCGAGGACGCGGTAATCCTCTCCTCCTTCCTCTCCCTGCCCCCTCCGTCCTCTCCTCCTGAAGTCCTCTGCGTGCTCCTAACCTCGCTGTTTTCCTGCCTCTCTTTCTTTGTCACAGCTGACGGCCATGGCATAGATCTGGATCCAGTCGAAATTTCAACGCAACCAGGATGTGGCTTATCGTCACAGGATCGACCGTAATTTGCTTTGCTGCAACCCCAGCCCCTCTCAACGTTCCCCAGATCTTCCTCCTCACATCTTCGACGTGGCTGGCGGCGGACCGTTTGTCTACTTCTTCCGAAGGAAAACGTGAACATGGCAATAAATACTTATGGATTTCAAAATTTCTTTCTCGAAAACACACGCTCGACATCATACCTGACACAAAGTACACATCATCAGAGAAACACTGGAAAGAAAGCTTGGCTCGTCCAAGCGACTTTCACTCAAGCAAGCTCATGCGGCGAAGCATGAGCATCCAATTGTCTGTTCCCTGTCAGAGCTGCATTGAGCTCCTTGGCTTCTTGTCTTCGTGTCTCCCATTTACTCCAGTAGTAGAGGGTGACAAAGAAAATGATGATCACAGGAATCGATATGAGAAGAGCTGAGACTGACGCTACAAACACGCTCATTTCTTCGGTTGATGTTCTTGTCTCCAAATTCAGTCCTGTCTTAGTCACCTGTCGTGCCTTGCCTTGCCTGATCTCTTGTCTTGTCTTGTCTTGTCTTGTCTTGTCTTGTCTTGTCTTGTCTTGTCTTGTCTTGTCTTGTCTTGTCTTGTCTTGCTTTTTTCTTGGCTGGTTACTACTTCTTCTCGCTTCCTAAGACCTCAATGTATCCTATCCGTACCTTATCCGTAGTAGGAAGGTGTTCTATGAGGGGATATACATGCGGTGCTATCTGGGTCCTATGATGTGGTTCCAACAAGTACTAGGAAAGGTCTTAGTATCAAACGTACTACATGGTCCTAGGGTCCTAGAGAGAAGCACCGATGCGTCACTGCTGCAATGCTCCATCATCATATTACCAACTAACGATGCGAGCGAAAGAAGATGCGAGCGAGGGAAGGAGGAGCAGAGGATGACAATGAGAGAGAAGGAGAGATGAACAAGACGTGAGTGACGGGGAGAAGAGAAGATGGCATATAGTCGAAGTCCTTGTTTTCGAAAGAGGAAGATGATTGAATATCGTTTACAAGATGCATGATGGTTGAAGAGTGTTAGTAATATCTCACTATCTTTTGTTTTCCAGGAGCTCAATGAGACGTTGATCCCATGCGAGGTTTCATCTTCAGAGCAGTGGCCTGCCTACTGCTTGCATGCCTTCAGCTTTCAACAGGCTACAAGTCAAACTCGCAGGGCAACTGGGGTGACGTGCAGCCAAGGTCTTCCTCGCTCAGCTACATCGATCCGGGTCAGGGGAAGCCCAAAGACGATCGACTACTCAACCAAGCGGTAGACGCGTTCCACCAGGCACAACATCTCGAGTCTGAGCTCAAGAAGAGCGAGCGAGCCGTCAGCCAGCAGACGCATGAGCTCAAGAAGGAGTTGGCAGCGGCCAAGGCAACCGCTGCCACTACAGGACAGTCGAAGTACTTCCGGAGAGAGGAGCGACTGGACGAGGACTTGATGCGACAGGCAAATCGCGAGACAAGGCGGGACAAGCGGCTGGTGGCTCAGGCAGATAGGGAGATGAAGAGCGACAAGAAGTTTCTAGAGCAAGCCTACGGCATTACAGACATCGATCACTACAAGGCCGGCAGAGGTTCTCGCTCCTCCGTCTGTCCCGATCTGAACTGTCACCACGCGAAGGCTTCTGGACTCGCACCTGCTGAGTGTGTGGTGGGGATGGGGAAGTGCCCTAAGATCCAATGCTATCACTATTACAAGGCCGGCAAGTGCGGAAACAAGGACATTTGCATACAGCCGGAGACTCCGAGCAGCTCGTGTGTACCGGACAAGAAGAAGTTTGTTCGCAAGCAGTGGTCAAGAAAGACTTGTCCCTCCGTCAGCTGCTCTCAAGCCAAGGCTCTCGGTTACACGCCAGACTTCTGCTCGGTCTCACAGATGGAAGGACCTTGTCCTCAGATGCAATGCTATCACTACACCGTTATGGGAAGCTGCTTCTCCGCCAATGGGGCAGGTGAGCGACTCAAGGCACGCAGCTCGAAGCTGACACGGCTACAGCCTCCAATGTCTGTATGAAGCCAAGCCAAGCTGATCGAGAGTGCGTTACGTCCATGCGTCTCTCCTCAGCCGCCCGTGGAGGAGGCTCCCGACGTCGCCGACATGGCTCAGGATCCGGTGAGGAGGAGGAGGAGGAGGAGGAGGAGAGAAATTTGACGCAGTCAAGGTTGGGGGATGTACAAACTGATGGGCGGGACGACGGGTCTAGTAAGCATCCTCATCTTTATCACTGCCACTGGTAAACGTGAACGGGTGAAGGCTGACTGGCTAACGTCTGTGCGCAGTCGGTGTCTTCTTCTTTCTCTTCAAGAGGTAACGAGGAGGTGGGAAGGAGAGGAGGGAAGCTCAAGCTTGAGCAGGTATGGCGTCTCCATGTTCCTGCCAAACCGGAAACCTGTGCCTGTCCCCAAGTACTACGGGCGATTGTAAGCATAACGTCAGAACCAGACGACCGATTTCCTCAAGAGCATCCGGGCTGCAGGAGGAGGAAGGAAGAGAAGTTTCCTTCCGCTCTCTTAAAGACGTTGGGGGAATATGATAGTTTCTTCATCAATAATTTTGCTGTCTATGATGTCAGTTTTTGCCGCCAATGTCTTGTGGTTGTCTGTCTTGTTATAGCGCATCTTGGGGTCGTCTTTCTTGGGTTATAGCGCGTCCATGAGCAGCATGTTGAGCTCTGCCTCCATGCTCTTTTGCGACTCTGTCAGCTCCTTGCTGATGGGAAACTTCCAGTCGCTGCTCGATGTCTTGCTTCCTTGTTTCAGCGTTCCCAAGGAAGTCCCATGCAAGTCCCACACGCACACAGCATGATCGTACGAGGACGTGAGCAAGCAGCTGATCTCAGCAGACTCATTCAAACTACGTGCCGCGGGAACATCCAACGCGTCTGCAGTCTACGTGGAGTAAGCGAGGAGGGAGCGAGGAGTGAAGCACCTGAATGAGCTCGAGCGACTTGATGGTATCAGCATGCGCGACCCACGAGAACTTGCGGGTGACGATGATGCTGTCGAACTTGGGAGCGAGAGCCTCTCCTGTGATCACGTCCCTCCCCCAGTCGAGGTCGCTGGAGATGTCAACCGACAGGTCGTCAGTCTTCTTCATCAGCGACTCGAAGATCTGCTCCTCGTCGGGCTTTCTCTCCGTCACCCTCGCCTTCCCTTCCCGGGGACGTGACACCAAGTGACTTGTCTGCACCCTGCCAACCAGACGCGTCAGAGAGGAGCGCGAGGAGAGGAGCGCAGGAGGAGAGTGTTCACGTACTTGGGGAAATGACGGCCTGGGGACTTTCCCGTCTCGTCCACGCCCTGCCATGCCAGCAGACGGTCCTTCAGGTCCCGCAGGTCGTACGCCACGACTTCTCCCGAGCTCCCTGCAACGAACAAGGTGTGGGAGGACCCGTCCAAGGCGCAGCAGGTTGGGGTGTCTCTCTTGGCGGTTGCCGGGAACTGCGAAATCGACTCCATGCTCTTGCTGGGGCTCCGCAAGGATCTGAGGCGGGGGGAGCTGCAGGTCTTGGCCTTCCTCTCCACGTACCTGTCGCCCACCTTCACGATGAAGTCGAAGCGACAGACGGGATGATGGCGGAGCCTCCAGGGCGACACCTGCCGCTAGTCACAAGATGCAGCGAGGCGGGTCAATTCACCGTCCACAAGATCACGTTGCCGTGAAAGTCTCCCGTGATGACAAGCCGATAGCTCTCGAGGAACTGCAGCATCGTGATCTCTGACTTGTGTGCGTTGAGAGATCCCGCCAGTTTGATGTCTTGGAAGTCCCACAGCCTGACGCTGCCAGCGGTAGAAGATGTGGCAATGACGCTCAAGTAGGACGAGTAGGCCATGCAGGAGATGTCGGTGGAGTGACAGTCAATCTGCCGCAAGCTTCTCGTTTCATGCGGAGACGCGTCATGATGGACTCGTACTCGCCCTCCCCAAGAAGCAGAGATGATGCTCTTGTACTTGTGACAGTAGGCGAGCGCGCATACGTCTGCGTCATGCGGCTCCAAGAACTTCATCAGACCTCCGTTGAGCACGTTGTACACTCCTATGCAGCCTCGCTCGTCGCCTGCGATCACTCGCCGCTCGCGATTCCCGAGGCACATGGCGGTGATTCTTGCGGTGGCGACGTCGCGAAAGGTTTTTGACAAGAGGCCGGTGGAAGCATTCCAGATCCGGACGTTTCTACCGGAGGCAGTGATGATAGCGTGGTTGACAATGGAGTAGATGGCGGCAACGACTGGCTCCTCGTCTGCCAGCTGTGGCTTCGTCGGATGATCATGATCGAGGCAGAACAACCTGTGGAGGCGAAGAGTCTCAGGGCGGCAGGCGGAGATGACTATCCTGTCTATCCTGGAGACATAGGTCATGGATGACGCTGTTCCCGGCGCTATGTGCTCGATCTGAATCGTCTGAGTGCACATGAAGTTTCGTGTATCCCACACCTACTCGCAGGCGTTAGCGCAAGCGCGTGAGGGAGGACTCACCTTGACGAATCCCTCGACGTCGCTGGTGATGATCTTTTCACTGCCAACAACTACTCGAAGACCGACGATGATGCCGACGTGACCGTACAAGTTGAAGAGCGGCTCCTCTAAGAGTGGGTTCCAGACCTTGCAGACTTTGTCATAGCTTGTGGAGATGAGGTAGCGCTGAGATGCGATGTAGGCAAGCGAGTGTACGCCCTTGAGGTGGCCGTCTAGAGTATGTCGCAGCTTATGGGTGTTGAGATCCCAAACAAGAATCATCGAGTCCAAGGAGGATGTGACGAGCAGTCCCAGGTCAGGAAGCGCCACCAGGTCTGTGACAACGTCCATGTGGGCGCGGAAGAATCCGGTTTGCAAGATCGCGATCTCCTCGCTCCCGGTAGCTTCAGCGTTCCGTCGAGGGACCTGGAAGAGCAGGACGTTGCCGTCTGTGGAGCCTCCGTAGAGGGTGAAGTTGTAAGAGTCCCAGGCGAGGGAAGACAAGACCTGATTGCAAGGCAGCACCTGTCTCTGAGTGAACGTGTAGGCCCCCCACACTATCAGCAAGGAGTCTGACGCCGAAGTCACAATGTAGTCGGTTCCACTCAAGTAGAGACAACGAAGAGCTGCTCCCTTGTGGCCCACGAGGCTGTCAGTCCACGTGAGCGTTTCAACATCGTAGACCTTGAAGACAGATGAATCTTTCTCCGTCACTACAATCTTATCCATCACATCTAAAGTCTCAAGCCTCTCGATTTCTCCGTCTTTCATGTTCATATGCACGGCAAGGCTGCCTTGCCCTCGCTTGTCTCGAGTCTCTGAGATGTGGTAGGTCAAGTTTGCGTCTGCTGTCCTCTCGTGAGTGGTTTGACTCGATCGTCCCATCTCGAGATTGAACTCAAAGATTTCTTCCCACGTAACAACACCGTCTCCATCAATGTCTAGGGTATCGTAAACCTCACAGAGGTTTGTAATCATGGACGTTTGATCTTTCCAGTCTCTGCTTGGCAAGAAGGCCACTAGGATGTGAACAAACTCTGTCAGATTCACTCTGTCCCCAAGAGCATGAATCGCTTTCTGCACAGATTGTAAAGTTTGCGGTGTCAACTTGCCCAAAACTTCATCTGCTGTGTAAAATGTACCAACCTTCTCGGATGATGCAGTCAATCCTGAATACTCTGCGTTTGAATAGATCCGATTGAGAGTCTCCTGAACCCCTCTAAATTTCTCCATGTTCTTGAAAACTGCTACTGCTCGGTTTTCTGAGTCAAACTGACTTCTGGTTTCTTTCTGCAGCGGGAGAAAACTTTGCTCGCTCGCTAGTTTTTCAAGTTCCCGCACTCCCATCCGGATCTACTCCACCAAAGCAATCAAGGAAAATATCACAGAGCATAGCCAGCTTACCTTCGGGCCGTTCCTCTGCATCTCAAACAAGCTCTGTCGGACGCGCGCTGGGCGACTCATCATCTTCAAACCGCTTTCCTTGTCAACTTGCAAGAGAGTTTGGCTTCGTCGTTTTGACATCTGCCTTCGCAACTCCAGCTTGGCTTCGAGCTCGCTTGAGACCTTGAAGTTGGCACGGCCCTGGTCAAGGACATCTTGTACTCTTTCAAGGAGCTTGCCAACTCTGATGCTTCGCTCTGTGATGTCCATGAATCGATCATCTTCTGCGCCCTTCCTTGGCACGGCTGGTCTGACGTCCATGAGATACGAGGGAACAGGTGAGGGATTACGGAGATTCCTCGGAGCTGAGTTATCTTTACCTTGCATGCTCCTATACTAGGATGTTGACTACGATTTCATATTCCACCCGCGGAGAAGTTGAAGCGGTTTGAGCGGTGCGAACGTGATCAAACCATTGAGATTTCATTTCTTGTCTCATTTCTTGTCTCATTTCTTGTCTCTGTCCTCATCGTCCTTCATGCCATCTTTCGCTGCTTTGCTTGGCATCCTACTGAGCCGGGCAGGCCAACGGCACTGCGGCACTGTGAGTAACCATTCTTTCCCTGAGGCGGGCACGATTAGAATCCGCTCATCATGGGCCCGGGCAGAAGTAGATATGATAGCTCATAATTCGCTGCCTCTTTTTAAATTTTACGAGTGGCTGAGCGGGGATGTGGTCAACAACACAATTTCACGTGCCATGGCGAAGACAAAGGGAGCACCAGGAGTCAAGGTAATGAGAGGAGGAGGAAAAGACAGGAAGGCAAACTAGTAGCTGATAGGCAGACAACCCTACGAATAATGGATAATGTGCTGGAGGCCCCCAGGGAAGGGCCTGGGTCTTCCACTAGTAGCTGCTAGAGATGATGGTACAGGAAGACGAACAAGTAGCTGCTAGAGATCGCGTGTAGAGAGAGTGGTGGTGGTGGTCAGGGGTAAGGAGGAAGATTGATGATCAGGAGAAAGAGGATCATGAACAGGACAGGTAGCTGCGATGATGGGGCAAAGAATGTGGAGGAGAACGAGTCTTTGGGACCGGAGTAGGGGTGGGAGGCAACAGAGTGGGAAGAGACAGTGGAGATGAAGCGATGGGAGAAGAGGCATAAAATTAGGAGCATCATAAATCACAGCGAGTGTAGGCATGAAACAGGTGCGAGTCAGTGATCTGATGTTTCATTTTGATAGACCAAGGTCAAGATCGACAGTGTCAGGGGGATGAAGATAAAAAAACTTGTATGATCTGTTGTATCTCCATACATGAAGATGGCTCAACAATTCTGCAGAATGCAATGCATCCCAAGAGTCGCAAAGCGGCGAAAACGCACAAAGAATTGATTCACATTGATAAGTATGTTTCAGTAATGCTGCCTTGTAGACTCACTGACTGCGACTAGATGTGCGCTACACATCCAAACCAAGGACCTCAAATGGAAGCCAGAACGTAAAGGGCATCGTTCGGTCACGTGTTTGCTGAATGACGTGCACAGTCACGAAGATGCACTGGTTTCAGAAGGCGGTGTGGATGGACGCCAAGGACGTCTACACCCGACAAGAACTCAACGACCTTGCGTTGGAGTTCATTTGCCGCAACGACGATGAGATCATGGAGGCGAAAGCAGCAGCGTTCGCAGGTCCTTCCAACGCCCTATAGTTACCTGACTGACCCTTTTGAAGGCTCTGCGACGATAAAGCGAATTGCTCCGACAAGTCAGGTAGGAATGGATCTTGCAAACAGAGTCCATGATCAGGTGAGAGGATAGAAATAGTCTGGTATCAAGTGAAAAAGTTTGCAGGAGCAATACACGAATGTTTCATTCAAAGTCCCCGACTTGACCAACTCCAAGGTTATCCGAAGCTTGAAAGATTGGAAGACAGGAAATGTTGACCAAATGCGGAACATCAAAACAATACTGATAGGAAACAAAGATGCCGTTCAAGAAGGAAAACTGATCCTCATGGAAAACAGTTAGTAAAGAAATTCTCTATCTCTCTAGTGCAAACTACACAGGTGGAAGGGCTTCGATCTTCACCTCCGCCTCACCTCGTCGGTTTTTCTTCTTGAGCGACAGAGCGAGACGCGTGGCAAAGAGCAGAACAGATCGCAACGGGTAGGAGAGGAGCAGCCAAACTCGAAAGAGAGGAGCCTTGTATGTGCCTTGCAGCCTCACGATTTTCCAGCCTTTCATGTCCGTCTCGGCGCTTTTGTCCTTGACTCTGTCCTCCGAAGAGGATTCTTCGCCATCGGCTGACGTCTTTGGGTTGCTGGGAGACAGATGGGCAAGGACTTGACCGCGCTCGGCCTCGAGCTCGGCAGCGATCTCCAGTCGGAGACTTTCAAGTCTCCTGATTTCTTCGCTCAGCTCATTATTCTTCAATTCAAGCTTCTGAACATCTTCCTGCGCTTGTGTGTAGATGTCAGACATGTTCTTGATCTGCCAATATCATCGTCAAAGTCGTTTACAACTTTCAAATGGTACCTGCAGATCAAACTCAAAACTCTTTGTGTCGAATGAGCGGATCTGCGCCTGCAAGCTCTCAACATAGGCGTTGTCGTACAGATGATTCCTCCTATATTGCTCGAATTCCTCTTTCAGCATAAGGCAGTGCAAGCAAGCATTCCCAGCCTTCTCCTCATGGATATGCGCAGCCTCCGACTCTTCGGCATCTTGCCAGGAGATTATCGTCCTGGAGTCGCTGGAGGATTCTTTGAGGTCCACATTACGAGGTTCTTGTCTGGGAGAGGTTTCAGCCGAGGGGCTCTCGAGGGGGTTCAAAGCGGGGTTAGAGTCGCTCCCCTCGTTCCACAGGTTGCGCTTGAGGCTCGAGGCCTCTGCTTCAAGGCTCTCGCCACTCAGGAGAAGATCGTTGCAGTCCAACGCAAACTGACGAATCTCCGGGCTTGCGTCCAGCGAGCAGACCTGAAGTGCGTCCTGGACCTTGTCGTTGGTGCGAACTGAGGTATCAGATCGCAAAATATTCAAGAGATGCTCAGCACAAAAGGCCTTCTGCTTGTTGTCGCTCTGTATCATAATGTCGCAGAGCTTGCTCACGACCAGATCCGAAGACAGATTCTGAAGAATGAACTCCAGACTAGTTTCGGCTTGACGAGAAGAAGCCACCCCTCCTCCACTGGCTGCCATCTCAACGATCTTGGGAATCGCACTGTCCAATAAGAAGTTTATAGCAACTGTCTTTTTGCCTTCACGACTTTGCTCTGAAAGTTCCTCCAGCAGTGCCAGGCATTCGAGTGTCACAGTCTGCTCAGAGTGGAATAGATTGGTAAGGATTGTATCGCTGAAGTGAGAAAACTTGTTCCAGAAGACTTCACTTGCTGTCTCGTCAGCCTTCAAAACTCCACCATGCAAGAGCAGGCGAAGTGCTCGCAGGGCCTGCACCACTTGAATCCAATGATTGTTCTTCGGGGACGTCACATCAAGCTTTCTTTGCACCTTATGGAGGAGAAGTCAGCATTGAGAGATTTGCAAACAACAATCACCTCATACAATGCTACCGTGAGTTGATCAGCAGAAATGATTGTGCTTTGGTCGCCCTCTCCCATCAATTTGGCTTGCTTGATATCCATCATTTTCGATGCCTTCATGTTGCCAAGTCGCTGAGTTGATGATGTCGATCTGAATGATCCTTGGCTTGTGACACTCGCGGTATCTTCTACGAGGAGGTTGACTTCTTGTTTCATGACTCTATCAAGACAGCAGCAATCAGTCTCAAGGTTTCGACAGCCTCTGCAGCATGGCGAACCTTCCACTATTTCCTGACCTCCCTCCCACCCATCGCGATTACAAGTCTGCGCAATTGTCTTCTTGTACTCCCCTCCTCCTCCTCTCTCCTTTATCTACTCCCCTCCTCTTCTGGCTCTGCTCTTCTGGCTCTGCTCTTCTTGCTCTGCTCTTCTTGCTCTGCTCTTCTTGCTCTGCTCTTCTCATAGAATTTCTTGTTTGCCAGGTTCAACAAACAAGTACAACTCCCTTTTTTGAACTTCATCTGTTAGGACACCGGAAACCACGATAGCTGGTAGACCATGTTTAATTGTTTTCAGCTAATTGCATTTTTGAGGTGTAAGTTTTCAGGGCGACGCAAGTGTGCGAAATTTCAGAGCGACAAGGAGAAAACGAGGAGCGAAGCAGAGGAGAGGAGAGAGGAGAGAGGAGAGGAGAGAGGAGAGGAGAAGAGAGAGGAGAGGAGCAGAGGAGAAGAGAAGAGCACAGAAGACACAAGAGTGTAAGAGAGAACATGATAGGGTATCAGGTTGAATCGTGACGATGCTCAGAAGTCGCAAAATGTGGGTTTGAATAGACAGGGGGGAGAGGTCACAGCGGAGAAATGAAGAACCGCGTCATCCTCACGATGGTCGTCGCTCTCTACCAGCACCTTACGGGGCATGAGAGTCAAGCGTACTCGATGATCACTCACAGGTTTGAGAGTCCATGGCAGATGCGCAGAAACCACAAGATCGCGGGGAAATGGCTGGAAGCACCAAGACCTGTTGGTGCAAGGCATGCGCGGCAGCTTTCGCCTCCGCTGACTACTCCTACTGCCCTGTCCTCGTCGTTCAAAGACGGCAGTGAGACTTCGCCTCACAAGGTTCAGGAAGCAGACATCTCTGTGGATGATGTGTGGAGCCACAGCTTGAGCACGTCACGGCAAGAAGCATCTGCTGTGCTCCGTCTGGGGTCCGTTGTGAGGATGCAGTCAGCAGAATACTCAAAGAGAATGCTGGCGCAGAAGATCATCGAGGCCAACCATCCCTTGCTCTTCATGCTCATCTTTCGCTGGCCCATGGAGTGGCTGCGGGGAGAGAGAGCGCTGCGGCAGATCGCGAGGAATCTCCCCGTTGCGGAAAGGAACGAGAGCCAGGAGCTTCCTGTCCCAGGCAACGCTGGAGCTCCAGAAACGTTTGACCTGAGCAGCCGCTACAAGATCAGTGGGAAGGTCGGGAAAGGAGCGTTTGCTTCCGTCATGTGCGCCAAGGACACGATCCTTGATAAAGTCGTGGCCATCAAGTGCGCAGCAGACGCGATTCCTGATCATCATGCATATCATCGTCTCGCGCGTGAGGTCGGACTCTTGCGACAGGTGAGATGAGTGAGAAGAGGGAAGGAACGAGAATGACAAGAAGGTTGACAGCTCCGAGGGCACTCCAACATCATCTCAATCTCCAACTCCATCATCCGACACCGCGAGGTCTTCGACCAAACCTTGCAGAGCAAGCGGAACGTGACAGACGTGTACCTCATCACTGACCTCATGATGGCGGACCTGTCGAAGCTCATGGACTCTGATTGCGTCTTCACTAACGAGCAGGTGCGATGTATCATGTTTCAGTTCCTGCGAGCTCTTGCTCACCTTCACCACTGTGAGATCATTCATCGCGACATCAAACCCTCCAACCTCCTCCTCGATCGCTTGTGGCACCTCAAGATCTGTGACCTCGGCATAGCCCGCGAGGCCATGATTAGCGCGAGCAGGGAGAGGATGGAGGACTTTGACATCCACTTCACGGACTACGTGGTGACGAGACCCTACCGGGCGCCGGAGCTCCTCATGGGCAGCAAGAACTACACCAGTGCCGTCGACATGTGGGCTGCTGGCTGCATCCTCGCGGAGCTCATTGCCGGGCAGATGGAGATTGATCAAGCGCCCATGACGAGGAATACAAGCGCCGGCATGATTCGCCTGCCCTTGTTCCCCGGCTTCGACCACCGTGATATGGTGCAGAGAATAATTCATGCGCTAGGACATCCTTCGGACGAGGTGGGAGCGGGAGGAGGCGGCTTAAGGCTCATGGCGTGTGCAGGTGCTGGACAGGCTGTGTTTGTGGGAGCCAAGGGCCAAGAACTTTGTGCAGAAGCAAGCCTACCGCTACTGTGACCTTGAGACCAAGAAGGAGTTTCACGGAGTCGAGAACTCTCTCGAGTACTGCTCATTGGATGGAGAAGAGAGGGTCAGCTTGTGCTTCTTCTCTTTCTTCTGCTTCTTCTTCTCTTCCTCCGGGTTGTTGTTCTGCCCGCCCCCCCCCTTGACGTTTCTCGTCAGGTCAACTTCAGGGCTATTTTTCCTTGGGGGGATGATGACGCGGTGGACCTCATGGAGAAGCTGCTCGTTTACGATCCCGAGCAGCGACTGACGGCCGAGGAAGCGCTCGAGCACCCGTACTTCAAGAAGCACGTGGACAAGTACGTGCAAGAGCACATGAACATGTCCGTGATAACGCAGAACGACGCTGAGATTGTAAGCGTGTTTCTCTTGTGTTTGAGGTCATTCACCTTTCTCCAGGCGTTCCGTCGTGCAGCCGTCCGTAGCGCAGGAAAGAGCTGGGAGAAATTTTGGGAAGAGCGCGATAGAAAGAATTGGAAGCGAAGCGCTTGAAAGCCACGATGCGGATGCTCGTGATTGATTTACCCCAGTCGTTATTTAGTCTTGGTACATTTGATCTGCTTTTGCCCCAGATCCTTAGCCGCATCTCCCTGTTCGATCCACTCCATGCAAAAGTACTGGAATTGCAGAATTTACCGGCGGTAGTGCAAAAAACAAGAAAGAGAATGCAACGGTTGTTTAGAGAAGCTGATCTAAGTCGAAATCTGGTGCCATCCAAGACAGCGAGTGTAACTCATTGTTGTCTTGATTTGCCCCTGATTGCCACAAGTTCTGGCAGCAAGTGAGTAAGCACAAGAAGAATTAAATTACAGAGGCATGCCTGAGGAACATGGTTGCTGGGCATTGGCGGTACGGGCCGCTGCTTTCATGTAGTCAAGCGAGGCGTTATGAGATCACCAGCAACTGCTCACCTGTGCTTGCATCTGCCATGTCTTGGTAGCAGGGCTGTCGGTGGTCCTCACATTGCCTACTGAGTTCATGTGCGGAGACATTCCATGCGCGAACAAGTTGGGGGACATGGAACCCTGCGTCCAATTCACGCCATCCAGATCGTTGTCACCTACAAAAACAATCATCCAACAAAAGACTGGAAACAAATGTGCATACCTGGTCTTCGGCGCGATTCTATGAACACGTTGTCTTGGTTCACATTTGTATGCTGCATATACTGACCTCCGTTATGTTCGTTTTCTGTCTTGACAGGTCGTCCTGCACCTGTGTCACTATGACACAAATTGAAACGTGGCAGACCTCCATTCTGGATCAAAATTTGAGCCTGCAAGTTGGAATCTGCAAAGAGTAGTGTAAAGCTTCCATTACGCAAATGGATGAGCTCTTACATAGATTTCTGAGATTTTCGATCTCTGAGGACGATGATTCTAACTTGTTGAGGAGTTCCTGGTTGGAAGTGTATCAGAAATTTAAGATACTGAGATACCGTAAAAGAATTTTTACTAACCTGGCGTTCTGACATCAAAGCTTGAGAGAGTGCACGCAGCGACGCATTCTCATCTTCCAGGGTTTTGATCCGGTCGTGAAGTTGCTTGGAGTTTTCGTCGTTAGTCCCTCCAGTTGCCAGCCTGTTCAGACTGTTGCTAGAAGAACTCTTAGGCATTGAGTTGCTGTTGCTGGGTCTGCTGCCAGACTTTCCATTCATCATATTCGGCACATTTCCACGAATTCCATTGCTGAAATTGCTCTTTTCATTCTGCAAATTCCTTCAGTGAAACCAATAATGTTTCAATGATTAGTGTCGATTCGGTGCAAATCTTGAGTATCCTGTATTCAATTTCAAATCATCAACAGAACGATGAATGCCTTTGAATGAAGAAACATCAAAGTCACTTTCAAGTCACTCAATGCAATATATACAACCAGAATATGCTTCGAACGTCTCAGAAACATTGTCAAAATCGCCACCATCGTCATCCCCGCCCGGACTCCACGTGTCACCGCCACTTTCCGAGGGCAATTGACCGTTCCCTGTTAAGAGATATTCTCCTACATATTTGTCAAAATCATGTATACCAGAATGAAGAGAACAGAGTACGTTGCATCTCCAATTTTCTTATTTCTTCATCCAAATTCCCTTGGCCATCTGTAGTGTATCGTTGTTCTGCCTTCAAAGACGCAATCTTTTTCTCTAAGCTCCTCAGCTTTCGATGAGGCCATTGCATGACACCATACTTTCTACATAATTTCTTCAAAGCAGTGGTGCACATCCCGAACTTTTTGGCAACCTTGAATTAGCAAATTCAGTGATGCAATGTCAGTGAGCAGTGCGGGAACCTCGTTCAGAGGCATGTTAAAATGATCTCGCAATTCTTTCTCTGAGAGCATCGGCATCTGCAAATGAACGTAACTATGCAATCACGAATCGCAAAACCATACCCTCGCACCACCCACGAGTCCCTGCAGTGACGGTGACGAAGCACCGCTGCTCATGAGGGAGTGGCCATCCATGTTCTCATGCGATCTGCATCGCAAATCAGCATGATTGCGAGCGATAAGATGGCACAAGACTCGACCTGACTCTGCGCAGGGTTGAAGACTGAACCGATTCATCCCCGAGACTCTCGCGCAGTTCTGACAAAGATATTGATCGTTTCATCTTCAATTATCCGTGTTTCTTTTGATAGCGGGTTCAACTTGATCTTATACCCAATCAGCTCCAATCACATCCAATCTGTAAAGACAACGTTTGAGGGTAACAAAAGAAAAGATACAAGACGAAATCGTCATTTTTGACAGCACATCTAGCTAAATCTTTCTAAAAAGATACAACAATGAAAAGAGACGATCTAACGTTCCATACCCACTTTCGAAGCACATGTAAGCTTCTTGACGACAACAGGGTGAATCATATTGCGATTTCTGCACACAACTCTGAGCAAGTTGAAATCTATCTACTAGAATCATTTCGACACAGTCATACAATCTGCAATTTGTTTACATCGCATTCACAGTCAAGAACACAAAAGATCACAACTCTGTCATGATCACAATCAATTTCGGTTTTCTCCCGCATGGTTATCTTGCTCTGATTTGTTTTCGTTTCTTCTAATCAATTCTCTTTCCCTTCATCGATTCCCCGCCATGGTTGCAGGTGCCGTCCCCGCCTTGGGACCCCACCCCCTCCATAACGATCGTTTCCACCCTACCAACCATTTCCTCTTGGCAGACCCCCTCGCCTACATCTACCTACCCCTTGTCACCCGACAAAGTCTCCATTACCCTGTGCACATCCCCACCCCTCCAAAATACTAGATCCTCCCCATTTCCAAAGCCTCAACCCGTTTACCACCCACCATTCTTACCCACCATCGATGTAGTACCATGACCTCCTACCCCCATCTGTGAAGGTACCCCACCACTTAAGCATCGCTGCAGCCTTTTCCGACCAAGCACCCATCAGTACCCCTACCCATGTACACAGCCCCCACCACCCAACCGTACCTCATTTTCACCCCTTTGTACCCAATAGTACCCCACCTCTGAATCGAGCACCGAACCCTTATGTGTCAAATGTTTGGGTGGGGTTCTAACCCACCCCCATTTAATGACATCGAAGTGTAAGTAAGTACCCACCCTCTACACGATCTGTCAAAATCCTCCCTCTGCGAACCACCCACCCACAGTGGTCGCTTCATCAAGACAAGATATTTGGGGAAAAATAAAAAGTTTCCCCGGACCACAAGTGCATGATTGAAGAACCGGTCGCTTTCATTTCTTTGCCGGCAATGTCAAAGCGACTCCATTCTGAACGAGGACCTGTCAACAAAGCCAATCAATTGGACAAGTCTTATGTCGTTCAAGATCTAGTCACCTTCACGAGCGCAAGTTTGTCTTCGTCGTCTTCGAGGTGGGCGACATCCTTTCGACGAGACAGAGTTAGAGGAAGGACAACCGCGGCAAGATCCCAAACTTTCGGACCTTCACTCTTGTGTATGCAGGATAACTCCTGCCACCAGTGTGAGTGTGAAACCACAATCTCGAAAATAGAGAAGGGCAACCTGATGATAGCATTCAAAGCGTCAGCATAATCGACATCGAATTCGATACCCTGACAACACAAAAAGATCAACGCTGCCTGTAGGCTTGGACAGAAGTCGGCTGATAGTTGCAACAGACCTGTTCCTCTTTCCCATGGAAATCTCTAGAATTGTCGACTGAATGCACCAGAACAGCAATATCCCCTTCGAGCTGATTCATGCCAAAGTCACGGTCTCAATTGACTGACCCTCAGCCCATGGAACAGAAGCAGCAGTAGAAGAAAATGTTTTGAACTTCATATCACCTTCACTCTTGCTATATTATGTCGAACCAGCCGAAACTGTGTCTTGAGCGAGACTTTTTCAGCCTCCGCCTGCTCATTTTTCAGATTTTCGTTTGAGTCGCAAACAGGTCACTTCTCTCGCAGGGGCAAGTAGCTCTTCAACATCATCATCAGGGTTGCCCTGAAGTGATCAACGTTTTTGAGCTGAAGGTACACTGGAATGCCAAAAAGTACAAGTCTATCATTTGCATTGGGTATGATGGGAGGAAGTCTATCGTGTATGAAGCCAATCGCTCGGAGATCTGAACTCTCTTCATGATTGGCAGCAAAGAATCGAAACAACCAGCAGCAGCGTCGACACAGCCTTCCCCGAGATATTCTGTAACCTTGGTCGCTAGTGCAATGGCCTGATTGATCTGAGCCATAATGCCTTATCTTGAATCAAACCGTCACCTGATTGGCGAATTTTTCTCGCACCTTCTTGCTAGCCTTCTTTGAACATTGGAAAGTCAGCTATGGTAGCAGGCAGGATTAATAGTTAACCTCATCATTCAAGGTCCCCATGTGGTGAGTGAAGTTTCGAGGCAAACCTCTGTCGAAATGTCATATCCAGAAGCTGCAAGTTTGATCTGCCTTCGCATGTCAACATTATGCTGCACTGCAACGTCCAGAGCGCTGATCAACGTTTCCCTGTAATTCAGTCAAATTAACGAGCAGAAATGAATCAATGTTACATACTTGATGACGTCGTACCAAGAATTCCTGTACCCGTGCGAAACTGTGACATGAAGTGAATGGGTGTCTCTTGAGCTCTTTGCCTGCACAAAACATTGAATCCCTTGTATTACATCACAGCATGATAAACCTGGTGAATAAAACCCCTGGGAAAGTAGAGAAGATCGCCGGCTTCAAGTGTGCACTCAAGAATGGGTTCACCGATTTCATCCTTTTCCGTTCTTTGTGAAAACGAGAAAAAGGAGGTTTGATATTAGGAAGACCTCGGTCATGTTTCGGCTTGAGTATCTTGGCATCGCTTCGTACTCGTTCCTTGGCTCGTACACCTAGATTTGGTAAGATATGAATGTAAAATCGTTTCCAGACCTTCCAATGTTTTGTTCCCTCTGTTTGCAGAATGAATGCTTCAATATCATCCCAGTGTGGAGCAAATCCCTAAGGAGCAAGAAGTTTTACCTTTTTTGAACAAAGTTTCAACCAAGTGCCTGAGTTCCAGCGGGTGTCAAGTAAACATTTGCCCCAGCACTTGAGCCAAAATGCTCGTCAAGCAGCGATAGCATCTGTCTTTAAATGTTACGAAAATGATATACATAAATGTAAGGTCGCCTTGCACAAATGATTAAGTCTCCTGTGAGGCCTTGGAAGCCGAATAGAGCAACCATCCGCATATTTGCTCCATACATCAGCTTGAGTGGCAATTCCTGAGGACACACAACATTCACAATGATTGTACACAATATACCGTGTGGCAATTGCTTGTCCAACCTTCTCCATTATGCGTTGTTCGTTGTCCATTCGTGTATCTTGTAGCATCGATTTCAAAGTTCCACTCTAGACCTTCTTTTACCAAAAGCTCCAAGTCTTTTAGGTTCATCCATTGGTCATAATACGCTGGATTGTTTCTTTTGATGAGAAGAGGTCGCTGCTCATGATAGCTATGTTCACAACCTTGTCATGGAGCCACACGAAAAGTTGTCAGGAATGTCACCTGGAGTAAAATTCTTCCAGACTCGTGGGCGATATCAAAAGTTCAAAAAGCTTATCTGCAATGCGTCTACTATCGCTATCATGCAGTGTTGCCAGGGAAGAAACAGCAAGAAAGTCTGCTTTGTGCCCCCCTTGTTCAACTTTTTCTCCTGTTCGAGCACTGTCAGACCGATACCTGCAGATAAAAGCACATCAAAAATCATACCATTTTCCTCTCTCTTGACCCTCTTCAGTTTTACAGGCTAAGTCAAAAAGTTTCAGCGTTAGTGAAAGCTTCATAAATCATACCTTGCCCTTCGGCTCAACCGCTTTGGAATTTGTCGCACGGATACGCTTTCTTTTCTCCATGAGTCGCCCTGAACAGGATAAATCATTTTCAATATTTAAATAGAAGGTCGCATAGTTAATGATAGAAAAAGACTGAATTGCTTTGAGTGACACTGATATGTTTTTTAATCTAGATTTTTTGGCGTTTGGGTTGTTGATCTTATTTTCTAATGTTCTATGTATGACTTGAATAAATCGGATCAACTGTGAATATTCTGAGAGGTGCTGTCCCAGAAGCTTGATATAATCTCTCATCAAAATATTTTTTTTCCTCTGACTTCCCATCTTCCATGCTATCCTTACCCATGCTCGCCATCGCTGCCTCCACTCGCTCCGCCATGCGATGAGATCCGCCTATTGCTTGTATCCATAAAGGTTTGTAACGGAACGAAAACCATCATTGTAACGACTCATAACGTCACAACTGACAATTAACTGGTGAAAACGATGGGTGGGGTGGTAGGATCACGGGTAGTGTTGATTATGCTTTACTAGGGCTGGTGCTGTGATTGCTAGGGTGGCAAGTGCCACAGGGTTGTGGTGGGGGAACGGCATGGGGAAATGTTGGTCTCGACCAGGTGAGGAGCTGAAGAGAGGAGAGGAGGGAGGATGGGGGAGGAGGGAGGAAAGAGAGCGAAAAAATCAGGATAGTCAACCCTATACTAAGCAAAGGAATCAGTAGAAGTTCATTCCTGGCAAGCATACGAACCCATGAAAGCATTATATTATGCGAAGCTAGCAGACGATAAAGTTCACTATGAACGACTTTATTATATCAGAGAAGACAGACTCGATGTATTGAACAAATAGCAATGCCAGAAATGAAATTGTTGAATAATTGTGGAGAAATTGCAATCTCCTTTGTTTTTTTTCCGGTCAATTAGATACTTGGCTTATTTTCCCTTGCATCCTTTTCTCAGACCATCGGATACACCCGGATCTGAAGGAAGACGCAACAGCGCTGGACTTTGTAAAGAAAGACAGTCAAATTGAAGAGCATCCGGTACCAAATGATGTAAGGGCAAACGTGTCCTTTCCGATCAGATTGACTGCTGTTATGTGTGAGCAGTTAGGGGGTTGCAGCGAGGAGGACAAACTACATGTTAAAGTTGCTGCGCTTCAAGAAGTAGGACACGAGAAGAGTTCTGGCTTTGTAGATGTGGCTACTCCCTCGCTCATTTCAATCGAGACTTCGACCCCTGTTTGTCTGCAATCGGACGTTCAGGCAGGATCAACGAGGTAGAGAAATTAGATCAAGTTGAAGGCACTGTAACCTCTTGCTTTTTGCAGACTCTCGGTCTTGAATGAAGATGGCAGACATCTTCAAGACGGAAGACATCTCGATCAAAACCTAGCAGGTCAAGGGAAATTTCCCTCCCTTTACTTCGATTCGTCGACGCTATCAGATGATTGCCACAGAAAACAGAATGATATACAACAAGCGCCCACAGGCATCGTCACATGCCAATCCACACACAGGCCCATCGTCCCAGATACTTCCGAATCAAAGGCAAGAAGCGTACCAAGTCAACCTTCCGTCAGTGAGCTCAAAACAAACAGCTCAAATAGAAACAAAGAAAATCTCGATCGACAAAATGTGAAAAGGCTCGCATCCAGTGATAGATCATCATTTAAAAGATCGGACAGCTCGTCTAGTACGAATTCCAAAAAAGCCGCTCAACACAAACCTGGCAAGTATGATCCTATTGCACACGATGGTACATAGAAAATTGCCACCGAGTGAACTATTTGATGTATGTTTTTGTTGTCTGCACAGTGAATCGAGAAATTAGCCACGTTGTGGATAAGGGATTTGGAGCAGATCTGCGCTCAAAAATCATGGAAGGAGCAACTTCGTTTACGATGGTTGTTGACATCCAACATGCGATGCTATTTTGAGCTACATAGCAGGAAGACTGTGAAGAGACAAGCCATGAAATCGAAACTTTAAGCTTTGAAGTAATGCTTCAACGTCAATTTGAGGTGCTAGTGTTATATGTGACTGTCAATCGACAAGCTCTGCAGGTAGAGAACATGTTTAGGTGTGCTATGAGGGACAACGACGATGTTAAACGAGTTCACGTATTCAAGATATAAGATGAATAACTGCGAATGTCATTCTATCTTGCAGGACCGAGTGCAAGAACTGCTTCAATTCATAGACGAGCTCAAGCGCTTGGCAAAGTTTTTGGGGTTAGGGAACCACGGCTTGGTCTTTCAGGTGCTTCTATTTTCAATCTCGTTACCGTGTTCCCCTTGTCCCGCCTACTCTAATTCTGTCTCAAATCTCCTCAGGAGTTGCTTGGCTTGAGCAACAGCGGCAACAAGAAGGAAGAGAGCATCATAACAGGGTTGGTCAAGTTGGACCAATACCTTGAGCCTGATCGCATAGCCCAACTCTGTCGGGTAAGGAAAAGCGGGTGGAAAAGTGAAGTTCTGACTGCGTGCAGCACGTGGATGATCTTCGAATGCTTCTCAGGCTGAAGGTGCAAGATGGATCAGATCTTCAAACAGCTGCCAAGACTCTCAGGTCCGTGTCCTTTCGCTTGATTGTGCCTTCTCGGCTGATCTTTTGGCTCAGAGATTCGTATCATTTTTTCGTTAGTCTTCAGCGACATGCAGGTATCATATCTTCTGTTCGCCTCTACAAACTGACGTGGGTCACCGTGCGAATTTGCAGAGGAAAAGGGAACAACATGCTATGAGTTCCTCGAGCAGTTGCGGCAGTTCTAATTCACTATATTCTTTCCTTTTATTCTTTCTTTGTGGTGGGCAACCTGTCCCACTGCCAGCTGTAAATGTCTCTGTTCTCAAGCAAGACCATCATCTAGCCTACCAGCAGCCTACCAGTGTGTCACTCACAGAATCACACCCTGATCTTTAACTTAACTTTGAGTAAAATCACAAGTGCTGCGCTGAGTGCACTGCGGGCCGGCGGCTCGGCACTCATGACCCGGGCCGCTGGTGGTGGCGACTAGAAAACTTCGCAAGCCTGATGAGAATTCCGTGGAAGGCCAGCCAGTACAGGGGTGGGTGCTGATGTACCTTCAAGGGGGTAGGGATTCAGAGTAGGGGTGGGTTTATTTGACTCACATGGGTGGCGGAGAAGTGTTCGAAAAGCATTTAGGGGTCGTAGGGTGGAAACCGATGGTGGGGTAGGGGGTGCTAAGGGAGGCTGGGGTGGGGATCCGAAGGAACGGGGGCCGCTCAATATGGCGCGTACGCTTGCGATGATGGCAATGATGCCGCTGTGTGCGGATGCTTTTCTCTCCCTCTCAGCCCCTGCTAGCTCATTCCTTGCCAACTCTCCAGCTCTCCGACCCCAGAGCCTCCGAGCTTCCACTCTTGTTCAGGTAAACGCCATCGTGTCGTGAAATGAGAGGAGGCCACTGTGATTTGGAATGAAAGCTATTGATTCGTGTTCCAACTTGGATCTGACCTTGTCTGTGTATATCTTTGTATTCTTTTTTGTCATGTCGTAATTGATGAAAGATCTTATTGATGGTGAAGAAGAAGTTTTGTTTGACTGACGTGGAGTTGAAATTTTCATGTACAGTCAAAGCGCACGGAGCTCAAGATGGCATGCCCCCTTGTTCCTCTGGTAAGGCTTTGCAGAAGAGGCAAGTTGCTATGTCCATGACAAATCTATGCAGGGAGCTAACATCATCGTCACATTGGTCTTTTGGATGCTGCATTTTGTTTCTGCGAGCTAATTGTCTGCGACAGGACAAGGCGGCAGGAGAGAAGATGACTGACAGTGGCATCTTGGTCGCCGCCTCTGTCAAGACTGACGGCCCTCAGACGGTCAGTGCATTATATTATCATGGTTGATGGGGCTTAGGTTCTCGTTCTGCAGGGAGTTGTCCAGGCAGTTGGCTCCGGATGGGTTACTGAGCAAGGAGCTAAAGTACCGATCGAGGAAGTGAAGGTGATGAGAAATTTGACTTTTTTGTAACGGAAGCGAGTTCTTGTGCTCAAAATGCTGAAAGGTGGGGGACAAAGTCATGTTCCGTGAGCCAACAGCATTCGAGAACAGAAAGATGAAGATGAATGACCAGGACTATTACGTCTTGTCTGTACGTTGAACGATTTATTTCTGAACAGGACTGATCATATCGTTCAGGTGAACGATATCTTGGCGAAGATGGCCTAAAGATGATTTACTTCTAGCACTTTCTGCTACGTGATTGAGCTCGCACAAAGAATAAATTTCCGAAGAAGTTGAAATAGCTTGCTGTCAAATACCGTTCACAACCAAGTATCTTTCGCATTGCTTTCCAAAACAATTTCCAATCGTTGAATTGAAGGGCAGTGTAGTACGGTACAAGGCCAAGATCATCTCCAGCAGATAGAGCAAGCCATTGCGGGAGACATAGCATCCTCCAACATAAACACAACCGCTGCAAGATTCAGTACTTTGATGATTTTGAATGCCTATGAAAATATCACTTGCAATGCAAGCGTTTGACGATATTATGTTATTAAATCTTTCACCTTGAACAACTTGAAGGCCTTGAAATGTCTCTTGGGAAGAATTCTCTTGCATTTTCTAGATATTTTCAGCAGCTGCAATGGAATAGTAAGGAACCAGAACTTTATCCAGTTGACGAAAGGCCAGACAAAAGCACAGAACATTCATGTAGTTGGTGGAGTATAAGCAGCAAGGCTTCAAACTTAGATGGTCCCTTTTCAATGAGTGGAGCACATTTCAGTACCTTGAGAAGCTTCAACATGCGAAAGAGCTTGAGTGCCAGCTTCCATGATATATTTCCCAGCAGAAACCATTTTCCAATCTTGACCAACCTGCTCTTGAATCAGTAACAAAATTCGAAAGGACGATGCGGGGGAAAGAAGGGACGTACTTGGCCAACTTGACAAGTTTGACGACTCTAAGACCTTTCTGTCTTTTGAAAATTTTCAATAAATCAGCCATCTGTCAAAGATCAAGAATAAGGCCAAAGTCAACAGTGTCAAAATCAACCTTGAGAGAGAGTCGAACAACGAGGAAAAAAATAACAAACGACGCATTTTCTGCAAAAATGCTAAACGAAGGCTGCATGAACAACGAGTCATTTCAGAGCCATTGGCTAATTGATGTGCGGTAAGGCACATGAACCTGCAATCGCGACAAGTTTGCAAACTGATCGGTCGCTCCAAAACGGTAACGATACAACCAAATACAGATGAGTCTATAACAAGCATTAGGATCCCATGTTTCGATTTTTGAGCGTATACCCGCAAGAAAGAATCTTCTTGGCATTCTTAAGAGGGCGAGAACCAAACTCTAACAAAATGAAAGTTGTGCGAACAATGAGCGCTACAGTATCAGCATTGGAAAGCAAGCTTCTTTCATGCTTTGCGATCGAAAAATCTTTCAGCAGGCATGACATGGGGTATCTCTCCTGTTTGACTCGATTCCAACAAAATCTCATATCTGCGTCATATTCGCCTTGTCTATCCAAGTCTGAAAAGCAACAAGACTCTGAGGTGGTGCCACAAGTATCTCCACCAGAGGAGTTCAAATGTCTTTCCATAGGATGACACATTGCATTTCTGCGCGGTGTATGAATGAAAGAGAAACAGATGCTCGGCAAAAAAAAACCTTAACAAGGCATGGGAACTTTGACTCCGCTGTGCTGACAGTTGATCCCCTGCAGGTTGTACAGTGATAGCAGTAAGGAGAGCAGCAAGGATGATCGGGAGGATTGTTGGGGAATATTTCGTCCTTCTCCACACTCGAGGAGATTCAGACCGCATCCTTGCTTTTCTCAGAACAGGCTTCAAAAGCAAGTTGTTATGAAACCATGATGAAGGTTAGAAGAATAACTTTCACCTCGTCTGCGATGAAATCGCACATGTTTCGAGCTATCCCATTGACGGTACGACTTGCAAAGGGACTAGCACGTGATCAGAGGCCAAATGAACGAAGCGATAGATCAGATGTAAGAGCATATAATAAGGAGCAGTGCAAGAAAGTATAAGAAAACTAGAATGGAGTTATTTCGATCTCAAAACATACCAAAAAAGCAACAGAAGCTGAACAACACCAAGGTGCACATGAGAAATAAAGCGGGGAAAATTAGATATGAAAGAATGACGTCAGAAAACTAGTTGAAGTTGGTTGCAATGAAATTGACGTGAACAAAGAAAGAGGCAAGACAAACGAAGAACTATGGTGGCAGTGGTGGCTGATGTGGCCAACGAGGAAGGAGGAAAGTGTGAAGTAGGGAGAGGGCAACTACAGACAAAGGTACCATGGATGAAGGGGTGTAGGAAAAGAAGGATGCAGTCGGAGGAGGGAGGAGGAGTTTTCTTTCAAGCTATATTCACTGGCATTAGGGGAGTAGGTTAACAGGAGCAAGGGGTCCGTTTCCCCCCTCAAATGGGGGTATGGTGACAGAATCCATCAGGGGTACGGGTACTAGTTGTTGATGGTACTAACTAATGATAGTTAGGTGGGTGGGGTAGTACCTGGCCAGACTTTTGAAGGAGTTTGTGGAAACTGAACCCGGTTTTACTAATAAGTTTAGTCTACTCAGTTTCTTTACTCAAAGCCTGTTCAGGTAAAAATCAGTACTCAGAAGACTCAGCCCCAGTCACTGAGGCGGCTAGCCCACAGCGGCGGCCACTGACATGAAACTTCCGAAGTTCGCCGGTCCGATCCGATGATCAGCGTAACCGGGTAACTTGCCAGGTGACCACCACCGGCACGGCGTACCCGGAACTCGGCCGGAACTGCGCCTGAGTCTCGGGAGCGCCTTTTAACTCAGCCGGGCTCAGCCTAGTTTGTTCAAACGGCGGCGCAGGCACGCCGGTCAATTCACTATAATCACCCTTTACACCGGCGGGAGAAAGTGATTCTCTAAAAAAAGACCGTGAGCTAGGCACAGCCTGGGCCAATGCGCCGCCTGGTGAGCGAACTTCTGTGTTGCTGCCGCATGGCAGTGGGCGTTCTGGTTTCCGCTCTGCTCCCTCACCGGCTTCCATACCCCTAACCCAATTCCTCTTTGGCCTCTGTCCCTGCCCGTCTGCTGGTCCTTTTCCCTACTTCCTCGCTTACGCCTGCTCCCCGGCTACACTCACTTGCCAAAGTTCTACTCCCATACTTACTTCTTGCCTCTTTGTTCTGTGTTCCAGTGGGTCTTCTTCCTTTTCAATCTTCTTCTCCGTCGTCCTAATCGTCTTTCCTCCTTCGGCAGAACTTTTTGCTCATTGCTGCGACCGCTTGTTTGGCTGTGGAAGCCAATCCGACATGCCCACAACCTTGCGCAGGCTATAATTGTACAGCAGAACTCCTTCTGCAAGGTCAGTACAGCAAATTCTCTTTTCCAGATGGGATTTTTGGAAGTAAACAATGGGACATCCGTGTGGTCACAAGAGACAGCCTCATAACACAGAGACAGTTCATGGTTTCCTCAACAATTTACTCCTTGAACATGTTGAAAATTATCTTTCCCAGGTCCAGATATTTGATTCGGAAAATTTCTTGAAATTTTCAAACAACGAAGCTAATGTGGCAAGTTGCAACGAGTGGAGCGAGCTGAATCATTTTCAACTGTCAGTTGCGATGCTAATGTGGCCCTGCATGACACTTGTTCTAGTTGCCTATCATTGCAGGGAAACAAGTGCAGGAGCATCCAATCCTCCTCGGGGTCTGATAGTGAGAGAATGTGCTTGAAGCCGCCCGATGCCATAACCATCTCGTGTCCTCTTGCTCGTCAGTGCCGTACACTACCGTTGTAGTTTCTTGTGGAGCTCAAAACCAGCTGAATTGCAACCTTGATATCAGGTTTCTCATTATCCACAATGCATGAATTGAGAGCATATGGGCTGCAGTGTCAAGGTAGTCCCGCAGGAAAACACAGGATGCAAAGCAGGCAAAAAGATTCATTCCTATAGGATACCTTGACATATTGTCAGCACTGAATTTGTTTTCAGGAAGCATATCCTGTGGGGCTCTCGGAGGAATTCTGGCTGCCATCATCATTGTGATCTTGGTCGCAATGGGAAGCTTGCTCTATCGACGAAGAAATTTTCGTTCTCGGTACTCCTGCATTGCAGATTCTTCATGATGTTGACTTCGTTGCAGCGAATTCGAAATAAATGCTGAGAAAACGTCAAGAGACGGAGCAAGGTCCCCGATATGATGTCACATCTTCAAGATTTCACAAGGATGACATTCTGATGGTGTTTGGGTGGTCCATAACCCTTACATTTCTTCAATATTTGACGAGACCTACATACTTGTTTGGATTGAACATTCTTGAATTCTCACCGGACTCATTCCGTTGATTGTCTGGGTATGGCATCTATTCTCGTGCTGTCTCCTCAGAAACCATTTTCCTTCTACTCGGCTGGTCCTGGTCCTCCGAAATCCTGCTTGCCTCCCGCCCCCACCATAAACACCATCTCCCTCCGGTGCACCGGTGCTGCTATAATGCATTATAATTCATTTTTTCGGTGGGGATTTGTACCCTGTTGCATCCTCCATCGCCCCAGTCCCTCACTTCAACTCACCTGACCTGCTTATCCGTCCTCTCTTCCTCTTCAACTCACCCGACCTGCCTATCCTCTCCTCCCATCCCGTCCCTGCCTCTGCTCTCCCTGCCTTGCCCCACATTCTCATTTTTCCTCGGTTTGCCGCTCCTCAGGCTGCTCTTGAGGAAGGTACTTAAGCAGTTGCTGCTGTTCGGTCTGGTCCAGCAGATCAGCACGGGGTCATACTCTGGTCTATTTCAGGGCAGATTACTGCAGGCCTCTTTTTTCCTGCTTACTCTGCTCTTCTTCCCTGCTCCTGCTAGAGGCCGCATCTGCTTCCTGTACCGATGTCCATGCTGGTAGATGGAGGCAGCGGCCGTCAGATGCCATCGCGTCCTGCAGCACCATTCATGCAGGACGCGATGTCGCATCAAAGAAAAGCATCGGCGCTTTCATTTCTCGGGGGAGCTCTGTGCGGGTGAGTCAACGAGGGCTGGGTCTGTGGGACGCTGTCTGACATGCTGGCATGCAGATTGGGTTGGCTCATGTTTGTAGATGCGCTCTGTGTTGGAGGTTTCTTGACCTCGGGGGATGACTTGTACACGTGCACCATGACAGCAACACCCGTATGCTTAGCCACGCTCTTCATTCTCACCCTCAACATTACCAGTGTGGACGACATGCGAGAGTCCTATTTTAGCTATGGGTAAGCCCCTTGATGCTCGCCATGTCTTGACACACTTCCTAGATTCTGGAGGTCGAGCAAGGTTCAACGACTTTCCATGCGCATCTCTTGCATTCTCGTAAAGACAGTATCAAGAGTGGAGGTATCAGCTGACATTGATGCTCAAGGCTGTATGCTCTGTCGTGGGGTCCGTCGTCAATCTTGTATATGGCAGCTGGACAGGACGAACTCCACGGCAGTCATGGCTCGACGGCGTTGTAAACCATCCCTCTTCGTGATGTTATTTGTGGTTTACTCCCTGATTCCAGGTGGTGGCTTCTACCCAATTCATCTTCTTAGGTTCTTTGGTCTTCTGGGTTGGCAGGTTGCAATGTAGGTCTCATGGTCATCACACTTACAATTGCACGTAGAGGTCACGACTTCTCGTCTATATGAAGGCCAACAACTATGAGAAAGATTTGCATTGACGACAACTACAAGGAAGATTTGCATTCAAAAACTCGTAGCTCGGTTACGGAAAATTACTTGACATTCTCAATCTTCACTAAGTGCGCGTACGATGATGTCTGTGCGCAGCAAAGTCAGCTCTGCTCGAAATACGATCGGGAGAGCTCACCCGATTCAATCCTGTTGCTGCAGCAAGCTCGACCTGAAAAAAGTGCAAGCAGTCAAGTATCGAACGATGGGAGAACATTGGATGGTATTAGTATAATTTTGAATCAAATTTACCAGTGGAATTGGTTCGCCAGAGCCTTCGGAGACGACAATCTTGGTCGTCGTGGGATTTTTCTCAGAGTTGGCAATCTGACACCAAAAAAATCAATGTGGCTCGATCTTGTGGCTGAATCGTCCACCTGTTTCTGATACTTGGATCTGATCTTCCTGAAAACTCGCTGGAAGTGTCCAGCCTCTCTATTAACACGGTGTTCAAAGTGATGCAAGCAGTAAGGCTGGTGAATAGCATAGGAATACATACCCACTCTGAAGGTCAAACTCGACAAGAGGGTACAGCTTACTAACTCCCGCATCGTTGCTCATCATAGTGATAAGTACCTTTAAAATGAAATTGAGCACAGAGCCTCGTGAATTTAGCAGGGTTCAAATACTTTGAAGACCATGTTGTGAAACTTGTGAACACAATGCAGTACAGACATGCTGACTGGACGCATCCCCTCCATCTGATTTGACCGGAATTCCTTTTTAGAAAAGTCAAACCGTGAATTGTAGCAGAAGTGTCAAGAAACCTCGTCGTCGGATACAGTCCTCACGGTAGCTTCAACACTTTCGATCCTACACAATATTGGCTTCTGAGAGCATCAGAAAAAAAACTTACCCTGTGTCGGTAACATCCGAATCGCATTCGGTCAGTCTCAATTTGATCTTCAGGCACAATTAGATCCAAGTGAGCAAACCACGCAAGACATACGTCGTCAACAAATTCTTTGACCCCTTTGTAGCTTTGACGAAGGAAAAAATCACAATGTGCCAGGACCTTTCATAGGTGTAAGACTAGGGTGGATACGAATGAAGCTATCGAGATTATGCTTCTCACCAACTTCTCCATGGGTCCGTTCATCCATTCATGCTCTTTCAACTTGGAGACACTCAGTACAGTACTGCATAGGGTGTAATACCTGAGCACAAGAAGGCCTCGCGCTGTGATCAACTTGCAGGGTCGAGCGTATGATCTCACCACATCCCTTTCATTTGAGATCAGATGGCAGGGCCTCTTGCCTTCCTTTCGCACCTGACCGACGATTCCTTCAGGAAGCGCAACGTACGAGGCCTAAACATTTGGTCAGGTCTCATGCCTCAAAACACGAAACCGTTTAACCTCTTTGATATTTTGCAGCAGCTCTTCTGCACTGTCTCCCTGTCGTCAATCATCACTTCAAATGCTATCGCGCTACATCGTGATGCTCTCACCTGAAACGGCGCACAACCCGTGACCATAATGTACAGAATAATCCCGACAGACCACATGTCTATCTTCTCCCCGGAGTAAACAGTACCCGTCACCTACGTCAAGTCTGATTAGTTCAATCTTGTGAAAAATCACTCGACCTGCTCTGGTGCAAGATGTGATATCGATCCCACAAGCATGGTCTGAAATACATCCCAACCCTGTTGAAATATTCCAGCATGCCCGAAGTCAGTAATTTTGAGATTTCCCCTGTTGTCCAACATCAGGTTTTCTATCCTTAAATCTCGGTGGCACACGCATTGCTGATGGCAGTACAACATGCCATCCAACAGCTGACTGAAGTAAAACCTGGCAGCCGCTTCACTCATGGGGCGTGTCGGAGAGATGTAATCCTCAATGTGACCTCCAGCACAGTATTCCATCACCAAAAATATGGAGGATTCAGTCTCGAGGACCTCATTCACAGACACGACTGCGGGATGATTCAACATCACCATAGCTTCGACTTCACGATCAACTCTCGACATGGATGCCACATTTCCTCTTCGTATAATCTTGACGGCTTTTTTCTCCCCAGTTTCAACGTTGTTTGCCAACTTCACCACTCCCTCTGCACCTTTCCCTAAGGTTCTGAGCAATCGATAGGGTCCAATGATATCTCCACCTTGATAAGCATTATCAAACAGTTCATATTCTCGTTCGACCATGCTGGCAAGTTGCATAAATTCTTCCTTCGTTAGCTTTCCATCTCGATTGTCGTTATACCTAAGCATGATTCTTTCTGCGAGAACCTGAAGATAATTCGGATCGATCCTGCTTGGCAGAGGTTGAGAAACCTTTCTCTTTGCTTTGCCTGCATCGTCGTAATCTTCACTGGGGTCGACAAATGCTTCGGGGTTGATTCCGTCTTTACGGATGGCTTTTAGGAACACAACCAATTCATCCATGGTAATGTCATCAGATTCTGTAGTGTCGGCCAATCGGTAAAGCCATTCTATGAATCGCTTCCTGCCTTTGCTGCTCTTCAGCGCCTGAACTAGCATGGCTCGACGATCTTGCTGACGCTTTTCTTCTGCGGCAAGGGCCTCCGAGTCCTCCTCATCCATTTCTTGAGTCTCATCCTCTGATTGACTGGGATCATTTGCAAGGAAGTTCTCCACGTCTATGACAGCATCATTCGAGTCTGAATTCACTTCATCATCAACCCCAAAAGCAGTATAACTGCGAGCAGGGGATGGTTCTGGCATTGAATATGAATTTTGGTCACAATCCAACTCCTGTAGCTCTCCATGCGCGTTGATCCTTCGTGCGAGGATTCGCTCTCCAGTATGAGTTCTGCGATTTTTCGGCGATCTCAAAGGAATTTGATCCTCGTTATTGCCGTCATTTGTACTTTTTCTTCCCTTTTTCTTTTTCAAGCGTTTCAACCAAACCTTGGGATGTGGGATACATCCACAAACGACTTCTTCGTCTGGATATTCAACTTGACGCAGATAGTCCTGAAGGAGAAGAAATTCGTCGAATGACAAATGGCCTTCCAACGCAACATCAAAATGATACAATGCCACGAGAGATCGACTAATGTCCGGTCGAAATGTAAGTAATGGGATGTCGAGGTCTTCTAAGGACGAACCCTGGACGGCTTGTTCTTGAAAGTGTATTAGTTCATCAAGAGTAACATACCCCGTCTTGTGAGTGTCCACAGCATCAAAAAGCCGTCTTTCCTTTCTATGTCGAAAATCACGAAATCGGAATGTCAAGAGCAAATATAAGTCGCTCCAGTGTATGTCCCATGATTTAGGGAACAGGAAACATCGCTTGGCTCGCTTGTCCTCAAAGGCGCTGACATTAGACAGCAACCCACCACCTTGATTTCCATCGTCATCACCCGTGAAGCTTGGACGTCTTCCTTTCGTCATTGAACCAGCTCTTTTTAACAAAACCTAGCACCAGCTATACTCAAGGGATGAAGCAGGAGACATGTCGATAGCGAGACGGATGCGAGTGAAAAGGCATGTGGAACTGTGTAGATTCGCGGGAAAGGAGGGAACAGGGGGGTTGAGTGGATTGGAGGAGCGGCACAAGTTCCTGCTCCTGCCGCTAGTTCCTGCTCGTTGCACTGAAATGGTTGCGCTGCATGGATTCCCCCACCTTACGAGGGGTGGGGTTAACATGGTAGGGTGGTAGTGGGGATATCTAGGGGTGGATGGCATTGTAAATTGAACGCAGAGTCTGAGGTACACCGGTGGTGTTTTGTTCTTGAATTCAACTAGATGAGGTGGGTGGTGGAGGGTAACTTGGCCAGCCCGGCGCCGAACACCGTGAACATTATTCACGAGTCAAGTTGTGCTCAGTGGCCCGGGCCCGAGTCTGCTTGACAACGGTATCTGATCGTCTTCGATCCCCCTAACTTTCGTTCTTGATCAAATGAAAACGGCCATCCTTGCCGAATGCTTCCGCCGAAGTTTATCTTTAATTCATGCTAATGTATTCAAGCGTAGGCCCCTTCTTTGAACACTCTAATTTTTTCGAAGTAAACGGCCCGTGTAGCTCGTGCATTCGAAAAGCTTCCACGCACTCATCCCCTACGTTCGTGGTGGATACGGCGTCTGAGAAGGGATACATGAGGATGGAGGGAGAGATGAGGTCATGGCCAAGCAGAACATCCCTCTAATCAGCAAGGAGGCGGAGGCGGTCGGTGGGGTCGGGAACTTCAACGCCAACTACATCAAGAGGAACGGCAAGGAGAGGGAGGACTGCCGCACTCCGTTCATCCTCTCTTCCACTCTCCTCTCTGAATCCATCCTCACCCAGGCTGATGTCACTTCCTGGCACCCCTGATGACACCCCTAAACCATCAATATACCCCTTCGATTGGACTAAAGACTTCAAGTTCCTCGTCCGGGCCTCGGCGATGGCACCTCCGACAACACGGCACCAACAAATTCGGCACAGATGCATAGCTTGAATCCGTTCCAGGACTTGGTGTTCATTGAAATCCTCGAGTCCATATCGATGCCTTCAACTTTGATGTCAAGCCTGTTTGCGATCTCCAACAAGACTCTCTTGACCGTCTTGCGATGGACGTGTTGCCGCCGTTGCACAGCCCCTCCATCTCCTTCCTCCGCGGCGTGAAGCGACCAGATGGGCCGCCGTCACGACTTGATGATGATCTTGATCTCCTTGCCGTCCTTGCCGCCTGCCTTCTTCTGCAGTCTTGATGCCTTCCGAAGTTGAGCTTGTTCCTAGAGACACTGAATCGATCACTGCCGCTGTGCGGCTGTCAGCTCGACTGCGAGCGCCTCTCTGATCTTCGGGTCCTCGCTGAACAGAGTCAGATGTACTCCCTCCATCGCTTCGCTGCGTCGCTGGCCTCCGGACTGCCCCCTTTGCCCAGGGTCCTCTCTTGGCTCGAATCTTGAAAGATCGATCGTGCACGATGCTCACATGTACAGCTGTGAACTTGCGACCATCCATCGTGAAGCCTCCTCTCTTCCCTGCCGGCTGAGAGCTTCTCCGCCTGTGCATTGCGGAGGAAGGAAACAGTCACCGGGATCTCATACGGAGCCTTCCCTGGCACATGATCGCTTTACTCTCTTGTACTAAGCTTCAGCGCGGCTCTGCAGCCAGCTTCTCCTTGAGCGCGTTGCGTCCCACTCCCTGCTCCTCTGGCGTCTTCGCCCACTCTCCCAGCGACATGAACTCCAGGCTCCCCGGAGAGTAGAAGGTCACGGTCGTGGAGGTTGCCAACGGCCTTGTCCAGGACCGTCAGCTTGATCGGCTCGCTCGTCCCCGCCTCGTTCAAAGAAGTTGCATCTTCGATGACTGCTGACAGCTCGCTGACGAGCTGCATGTCCTCTTGGCTTGACCGGGAGATGCTGCCTCCATTGTGATCCTCTCCAGGGGGCCTCTGTAAACCCTAAACCCTTCAAGTTCGACAAGGGCCGGCTGCTCTTACTAGGCACTGCACCTAACTTGAACCCACTAACCCTAGTAGGGAGGAGGGAGGGAGGGAGGGAGGGAGGGAGGGAGGGAGGGACGGAGGGAGGGACGGAGAGAGGGACGGACGGACGGAGGGACGGACGGAGAGAGGTACGGAGGGAGGGAGGGAGGGAGGGAGGGAGGGACGGAGGGACGGAAGGAGAGAGGGACGGAGGGAGGCTGGATGAAGCAGATGGAGGGAGAGCTTCAGACTTGATGTCTTTAAGGGTGTCTGACATTTCTATGTTCTAGCTTCCTCGAGGCATGGCGGACGACGAGAAGGAACCAACACAAGCCGACGGAGGGGAGGCTCCAGTCTTCAAGAAGAAGCCAAGGCGAGGTTGTATCCGAAGGAAGGAGAGAAGCAGCGGAGATGAGGAGCCGGAGGAGCCGGTGGCCAACATCAGATCAGCGATCGAGGAGACCAAGTTGGAGCAGAGGCTGAGGAGCGGGAGGTCAGGGGTAGATGTGGACAAGTTAGCCAATGTCTACGACCCTTTGAAGAAGAATTTGATCGAAACCTTCGTCGAGCAAACGCCTGCCAGCATGCTCGACAGTCAGTTCAGCACGGAGGACTCCGCAGAGCCCGAGCTCGGCATGCTAGAGAAGCAGCTGCACAAGTACATCGACGAGAGACTCAAGGGATCGGAGAGACGAAGAGGCTTTCCGCCGAGGACGAGCTCTACGTGATACCCGAGGAGTATCGGGTAAAGTCCAAGACAAGGCAGCTAGGGGACGCAGCTGAGACTTGGCTAACGGGGATAGTGGAGGTGGAGCTCCCTTTGGAAGAGAAGCTGAAGAACACATGTTCAACAGTGTGGTGGGGAGGGGCCATTGAAGTGGGAGGGGGGTGGGGAGGGGCCATTGAAGTGGGTAGGGAAGGGTGGTAGTGCCAGACTTGCGTTGGAAGTCGAGAGTATCTTGGACGGATACGGTGGTGAGGCCAAGGTTATGTATTTGGAGTGTTTTGGTGGTGTCTAGGACGTGAAACGGTTGGGGACATCGAAAGCGATGGCGGAGACAAGGCAGGGTGATTCAGATTCTTCTTGTTTGATGTCATGGTTGCCAGGGATGACGATGACGAAGCCTCCGTGATTTGTAGTAGTTTGGTGAGGAGGTCTTTGTAAGGGTCGAGTCCATAGCTGGAGGCGATTTTTATGAGAAGTCTTTAAGTGTATTGAACTTTAAAAGGATATGATTGTTCAGTGAGTTGTATGGGATATGTTGTTGTGTTGAGAGTATAGTGAAACAGTGTGGGAATGTTGTTTAATACTGTGCCCGCTGAACATTCAGTGAGTGGGTAATTAATCAAGATGTGCTTTCATGCCCGCTGAACTTTTAGGGGGGTATTTGTCAAGGTGCCCTTTTAAGCGGCCCGGCGGCGCTGAACTTTGAGGGGCCCGATTTGTTCAGGTGTCGTTCAATGCCCGCCGAACTTTTGATAGTATTTAAGCCCGCTCAGTGATCGGAACTCAGTTTAGGCCCCCGGGTATTTGTTCAGGTGCCCTTTCAGCGGCCTACTGAACTTTTAGGGGTCACTTTGTTCAGAATGGTCACGACTCGTCATATCCAACTTGTATATATACCCTCACACCACCGGGCCACCCGGTGGCACGGTGCGCCGGTTGAGTGACGGTTGATTGAAAGGCCTGCCGGGACCGTGCCGGGCTCAGACTCAGGCCCGGGAGGCCGCGGGCGGCTAGCCTCCTGCCTAGTCACTAGCCTGAGGCCGGGAGGCTTGCCGGGCGGCAGACGGTGCCGGGCCTGAGTCACAGTGACTCCTCCACGGGGAGCCTACCGGAGTACGAAACACTCCGCCACTGTTGAAAGTAACTGAGTCCACCCCGGGCCCAGTGATCCGATGATCAGCAATTTCGGGGAATTTCCGAACTGGACTTCGTTCACGGCGGCCACTGTCCTGGCCGGCGGCGGCAGTTTCGGGCCGCCGCCGCCGCCGAAGGTCCGAAGTTCCGCCGAATTTCCCCACTACTTCGGCCCTTGAAGGTATCAGTTAAGTTTGGGGGACAGCAGTCGGCAGGATTGGGTTTGGTTCTCGCTGTCTTTTCTCTTCTCGCCGTTTGGCCTGCCAGGCTGTGCGACGTGTCAGGGTCAAGCCTCCTCGACTCTCCTGATTGTCCTCGTACTGATTTTTAACTTCACTTTGAGTAAAGAGACTTCTGTAGGATTTTGCCAAGGTATGCCTCAATTTTGTGTACAGGGTAGTCGCTGGGAAATAAGGGGTGGTAGCTTGGTTGGAATATTAGTACCAGATAATTTCAGATGGTCTCAAATCTAGATTCAAAGTGAGGTTACAAATAATTTTAGTCAGGGATAATAGTACAAATCAAAATATTTTTATTTCCTCTCTGAGGCCCTCCCCCAGACACCTACCTCGTTCATCATCGGCATGGATCGACGCAATGCAGCTGCTGATGCCGACTTGAGAAGAAGAAAGCTGGAGCAGAGAGATCATGAGACAAGGCAAAATATCCGAGAAAGGTTAGTTGGTGAATCTAGAGCGCAAATCCCCTTATGCTTTGCATCACTTGAGGCTTCCCATGTCTTGAATGCTCCGAAATATTTGTCTTGTGACTGGGACATGGAGTTTGATTTGATTCCTTCTGTTGGTGTCTTTTTTCACGATGTGCATAAGAAGCATAGATGCGGATTGATCAAGGAAGTCACTTCAGATAAAATGCTTGAAGTGTATGTGCTGTACAGCAAAGAGACTTTGACGGAAGTGTTTGGGAACATTTCCCAAGCCGACAATCGAAGATATCGCGGATATCTCGATTCCATGCAACCCAACGATTGTTTTCAGAGCATCTACACGGATATTCTTCCACTGGCTGATGTGGTCGGAATATTCAAAGTTACATTTCCTTTCTGTTCTGTCCTAAGTTCCATTCAGAGTACTTCAACATTTGCGTGTGATCGGATGGCTTTGTTTTGAAAATGTGAACAGGGACGAGCGACTCCAAATGGGTTTCTTCCAAAAATTTCGTCTGACAGCTGATATGCTGCACTCATATTTTGGACAACCAGGAAATACGATCGATTATTTCAAAACCTCTACAGAGCTTGGGATAATCAGAGACACTCTAAAGCGATGGCTCAATGCTCGTGGAGCTGTTAATTGAAATTCAAGGAAAGCAAGGAGGCTTGACTTCGACATTCATATTCCTGTATTCAACTGCATACTTGCCTTATGCAAAAGGTCCCAATTGATTACAAGCTTCAATGTTACGTGTACAGGATCGGACAGTGGGAAACAATTCACTTGGTGCATAGATGCAGAATTGTTGAAGACTGCTTTGTTTCAGAGAGAGCTGCACATCCCTCTCAAAGCGAATCCTTATCATTTAGGACCTGCAACGGGCACTATCTATCTTGAAGGTCCGCTGTATTTTACACTCGTTTCCAAGCCTTGAACGTCGATCGGGCTGTAATTAAAATGAAATTTTCGAGAATCGTGCGATTAGGTTGGACTAATGAAATAATCTGGGAATTCCCAGACCCTTGACTCTTTTGGCGCTTCGTTTTCTCCCATTCTCCCTCCCTTAGTGCTTTGTGGAAGGGGACGGAATGAACAGGGAATGACAAGGGAGAAGGAGAGTGGAGGGGATAGGACAAACGATCATCGGATTCAGAAGGAGAGTAGAGGGGAAAAGACAAACGATACAGATTGAAGCATTGATTGAGTTTATCTTGATTCGCAGTCGATGCCAAAGCCTGAAACAGATGCTCGTTGAAATCTTCCATTAGGTTCGTCAAATTGGAACTGTTGGTTTTCAGAATCATGTCATTCAGTAGCTTGACACTAACCTACTTTCGGATGAATCATGCCGCATGCAAGTCATGTAGCATCCGGCCAAGCCTTCGTATAGCATCTGGTTGGATCTGACATCAGTGTGAGACCACCTCGACCAACGTGGTTGTTCTTCATGGACCTTTCAAACTCTCAATGGCGAGATTTCAAACTCATTCCCCGCGGCTATTTAAGGCCGATTGACCGAGGACGTCACTGGTTCTAGACTCGGAGGTTCAGGCATAGCAAACTGTGAACTTTCTCTACTTCCTTTTTTTATCGTAATCTAAGGTTGGTCTGTTTGAACTGAGCACACTGAGAGACACAATGAGTAGAATTCTGGCCCCGACGTGCCACCAAGCACAACAGCGAGTCGGAGCACGACCGTACTAGGACGCTCGGCGCCCTTTCCAGACGAGGGATGCTTTGAAGAGATCGTTAATATCGAGAGCTTCACACCTCAAGCAGGGGTTAGCATATCAGGCTTATTACATCGCCACGGCCAGCTTCATACGGTCGAGAATAACAAGGTCTGCACGCAGGGACCCTCCCGGTCAAGCGGACGAGCCGGATCTAGCTGCATCAGGCCCTGGTTGATCGTGGCATGCCGCAATATATGGACCTTATGGACCAGATATGGACCTCAGTGTCGCGGGCGGACCTCCTTGTCTGCACAGTTGATGCAGACTTTCCTCCCTAATCTTGAGCGGCGGGCGCACTTATCCCAGGTTCAGGCAGCTCTTCTCCGGGCTCATGGCAGCTACACAGTGGAGCTCTATCCCCCCGAATCCGCGCTTGGCGGCCGGATGCTACATGACTTGCATGCCAGTGCGGCATGATTCATCATGCCTGTATCATGACGATGGAGATGGTGATGACAAATGATATCGATATTGGAGAAAAGGACTCGACGGTTTGACATTCAGTGTATTCAAGCCTCTCCGGCTGGCTTTATTAGCGGGCCATGAGATTGATAATCTGATCGAGTTTAGTGCTCAAACTCTGATTGATCTCAGATGATATATTTCTAATCTCGGATCTGATTTTCTGATCCCTTTCCTTGATCCTGGATCTCATTTTCTGATCCCTTTCCTTGATCTCGGATCTCATTGCCTCAATACTTTCATTCAAGTTTTGATTCACCTCCTCGATTGCGGTGAACAAGTTCCGATATGGAGTATGAATCAAGAAGATAGGGACTTCCCAGTTGAACAGCTTACCAAGTTTGTCGTCCTCGGCTGCTTTGACAAGAAATTCTTGTACTTTTTCACAAGAAAAGTCGAAGACGGCCTGGTCTCCATTGACAAAAATCCCTGTCGCGGCGATCTGCGCCTCCTTTCCAATGACATCGCTCTTGAGAACATGAGATACTCGACTAAGCTGATAGATCTTTTCGAATAGTTTCTCCGGAGCCTCCGTGATCTCAAAACAAATGTAGTGGTTCGTCCTAACCAGAACGCTTGTGAAAGGGGCAGATCCTCCCGGAGTGACTGATCTCACGTTTCTCCCTGGATCGTCTACAATGTCTTTGAATAACGTGCAGAGATATACGTCTTGATTGAAAGATAAACACATGTCGCATTGAAAATTGTAGCCTTTCCCTGGAGCAGTTCCTGAGGTCTCTGGAAGGGAGCTGTATTCGAAGCTCGGCGGCATGTTCTCAGCCTTCGGGATTACTGATTGCCAGGCTTTGTTGTAATGCTGGCGGAAACTCTGTGAAGCTGTCCCGCTACTCTCAAGATTCTTCCCGATGCTGTCATCAAACTTGAGACTCTCACGGCGTACACATCCTATTTCATAGCATCTCGAGAAGATGCCAGCTTCAAAGAAGTTTCTTGACTCTATATGACGAATTTTTGCAAAATTGGCTACGCTACTTCTGCCGAGCTGGGCTCGGTTCGCCATGCAGCCCTCGAGACTGAGCGCGAGCAAGAGGAGGAGGCGGAGGAGCATCATGGACATGGCTAGTCTACCAGAGTCGCTTCAAGTTGCTGGAAGTTGGTTTGGGGGGCCTCTATTTTCCTCCTCCAAGCCCTCTTTTTCCCGCCCTCTATCGCACCAAGATATCCTACCAAGGGAGTAGAGTTTTAAAAACGCCGGCTTTTTAAACTAAAGATTTGATCGGGGAGGGCCCAGCCTGATGAGCAGAGGGGTCAAAGCCAGCGCCAAGCCCGATCCGTTTGGGATGCTTCTTGCATACTCGTTGATGAAAATGTATGATGTTGAAAGATATGATTTTCTAGCTTCATTTTGATCTCTCCCATCATGGATGTTATCATGCATCTGCTACTCATGCTGTCTGATCAGTCTGATGATGCTGTTGTTTGATGATGCTGTTTGATGATGCTGTTGGATGATGCTGTTGGATGCCACTGCTGTTGTTTGAAGATGATTTTTGATGATGCTGTTTGATCTCTTTTTCTCTCTGATACATACTATTAGATGTTATCAGGCCAGTGTTATCAGATGTTATCAGATGCTACTCTGCTCATCTGGGCCGTTTGGGATGCTTCTTGCATACTCGTTGATGAAAATGTATGATGTTGAAAGATATGATTTACAGGACACCAACATAACTCCTATGCATAACATCTATCAGATCGATAACCTTACATTACCTATTATGACCATTGTCAATTACATGTCCATACCTTCAAGTTTTGGAATGGTCTTTACTGGGACTTACAACTCTTTACTTTCTTGGATCATCAATCTTGTAACTCCATTCCTACTCTCTCCATTCTTCGAATACGACCAGTTGTCTCTGAAGACTCCAGAGAGTTCAAGATGCTCGCCTCCAAGATCGACAAGGAGATCTTCAGAGAGCAAAGCATGAAGAAGGTCCGTATCCCAGGGACGAACCAGAGACGGATGAAGAGGATGATGACACCGAGAACGAAGACACTGAGATTGACAGTGAGAACGAGGAGGATAACGAGGAGGGAAACGAGGAGGATAACGAGGAGGACGTCGAGGAGGATAACGAGGAGGATGTCGAGGAGAAAGAAGAGAAAGAAGAGAAAGAAGAAGAGTTTAATGAAATATTATAGCCTACAAGATTACTTGGAGATAGCATCATCAAAGCTGCCCTCACAGCAGTCCTCGAAGTGGAGCTCGGACTCATGCACGGAATTATGGCCAAGCTGGGATATGGGTAGAGTGTCAATAAACCTGTTCTTCATAATGAGGTCATTCTCTTGCCTCCTCATCCACACGGTCACAAGGTATCCAAAGGCAAACTTCAAGAGGAGAGCAAAGACGCTAATGAACACGAGTGCCACAGAGACGACGACGTACTGTAACATGATTTCAATGGAGAAGGCGCGCGGAGGTCATTGAAATATCACTCTTCGGCGCGTTGTTGCACATCATCTTCGCCCAGCAGTCCAGCTTGGCAAGGCTGTGGATGATGACGAACAGGCTGTAGACGACGAGATTGCAGCAGACCACTCCAAAGTAGAGGATGTAGGGAGAGGGAAAGGGAGAGGGAGAGGAGACAGAGGGTGAGGGAGAGGGAGCCTCCGGGGCCCGGGGGGGGGGGGAGCAGTTACCATGCGGTAGTGTCCGTGCTTGCGGTTGGCGTTCTTCTTGCTGGCGAACCACCTGAGGTCGGAGGGGGAGGGGGAGAGCGACAGGAGAGGAAGACGAGCGATCATGCCTGTACCTTTACACGAACAAGATCATGGCACTGCAGATGACCACGGTAGCGCCGATGATGGCCTTGAAGGACATAGCGTCATGGCAGGAAGAAGGAGGAGGCAGTAGGAGGACTCGGAGAGATCAGGAGGTGCAAGGAGGAGGGGCAGAGGAGAATTAGAAGGAAAAGAAGTAAGGTTGCAGGTGCAGCAGGAGTGGGAAAGGAGGAGAAGTCCTTCTAAACAAGGTTGGGTTTGATGAGATCCTATCTCTCTCCATCTTTGCCATCCTCACCGCCACAGTGCAGTTCACCCTCTCCTTTTGGCTCATGTATGACTGGCCTGGCATCACCAACTGGTTTGTCTTCAACAAGTGCGAGAGCATCAGCTACATTAGCGAGAACATTGAGCTCAACAAAGGGACTGCGAGCATCATGGTGATCTCCAATGATTGTACCGAGCTGGGTCATACTCGGCATCATGTCGAGCTACGAGGCTCCATTCACTCTGGATGGAGAGACTAAGAGGGTGTTTACAGCTCAATGGTATCACCAAGGAGCAGGACAGGCAGCATGACATGCATCTCTTTAGTGCATTCATGCTCAGTCTCACCTATGTGGTTGTGCATCTCTTGCTATCCTTCAAGTTCATGGCGGAGCTGAATAGGATTGGATCTTACCTCCTCACCCCCACCTTACTGGATGCATGCATGGATGGTTTCGGTTCGTGATGATCTATGCTTTCTTTGATGTCGGCGTCTTCCTACTCTACTGCATCGTCTTTGTGGCGGTTGATTGCTCGGATATCAAGGTCTATCTTGAGTCTCGCTCTCCCTCTGCCTCTCCCTCTGCCCGGAGTCTGCCTCTGCCTCTGCTTCTGCCTCTGCCTCTGCCTCTGCCTCTGCCTCTGCCTCTGCCTCTGCCTCACCCTCACCCTCACCCTCACCCTCCCTCTCCCTCTCCCTCTGCCTCTGCCTCACCCTCTGCCTCTGCCTCTGCCTCCCTCTCCTTCCCTCACCCTCTCCCTCACCCTCTGCCTCTGCCTCTGCCTCTGCCTCTGCCTCTGCCTCTGCCTCTCCCTCCTTCTGCCTCTGCCTCTGCCTCTGCCTCTGCCTCTGCCTCTGCCTCTGTCTCCCCTCTGCCTCTGCCTCTGCCTCTGCCTCTGCCTCTTCCTCTGCCTCTCCCTCCCTCTCCCTCGTTTTCCTTCTCACATGCTGCAGGTTGGCTTTGGCCTTGCTGGGTCTGCGCCGCCCTCTGACGAGATCTGAAATCTCCTGTACATTCCTTGTATAAAGTTGTCGCACTTCCCCTCCTCTTCCCTCATCCTCACTCTACCGTAACCGTCACACGGTGAAACTCGCAGTGACTATCAAGGGCGTGGCGCCCTGCTTCTGCAAGCACGTCCCGTTGACCCTCGGTCCCCGCACGCAGAGGTTTTTGCTCGCTGTTTTAGTCTTGTAAGCAATGCGATCACGAAGAGGAAGAAGAAAGAGCATCCAGCATCTACGGACAGAGTTCGTTCTGCGAAGGGGCGATTAGAAGGAGTCGAGACGTCGATACTGTTCCAAGGCCGTCATGATCCTCAGGATCCCGCGATCAGGGAGCAGTCAACGAGCTCTATGGTGGCTGACGAAATTGTTCATCGGCTTCAGAGCGAACACCGCAATTACATGATCTTACTCCGTGACGAAGGAAGTTTCTGTTGCTTGGATGCTTTTCAGAACAGTTTTATTTCATTTTAAACAAAATTCTTTTCCATCTGAGCTTACTCACGCTACTACTATTGAGATTATTTGGACTATTACTCCAAATTTGATTTTGATGCTTATTGCTGTTCCGTCGGATGTCAAGTACATCTTTTCGCAAGTCCCCGTGACCGTGAAAGGGCAGTACGTCGCCCCCGCGGAAAGGAAGCGCATTGCCGTGCACGTCAAGGTCCCGGAAGGAACGGTGCCGGAGCGGGGTCCTGGCTGCGGCCAGCTCCCGCTGAGGACCTGCCGCAACGAACCCTACTGCCCCGCGTTAGGTGAGGCGGTAGAGGTGGGAGAGGAGGTGGAGGAGGCGACTGCGCGCTACCGAAGCTGGAGATTGTGGCTGCGTTGAGGGGTGCCAAAGCCAGCGCCAAGCCCGATCCCCGGAGTCGGAAACGGTTGGGGACCCTGGCTTTCATCGTTTGCGTGCTCGCCTGTTTCGGCAGTATCGCCGCCTCGCATAGTGTTTTGTTGCGGCGGATTTGTGAAATCTTTAGTTAAAGCCGGCGTTTGAAAAACTGCTCTCTTGGTAGGATATCTTGGTGAGCGGGAAAAAAGAAAAACCGACCCACCCTTCAGGGCTTGCGAGACTCCGGCGGAGGGAAATACAGGGGTCATCAGACAGGCCCCTCCGACAAAGCAAACTGCGGCGACTCTGGTAGACTAGCCATGTCCATGATGCTCCTCCGCCTCCTCCTCTTGCTCGCGCTCAGTCTCGAGGGCTGCATGGCGAACCGAGCCCAGCTCGGCAGAAGTAGCGTAGCCAATTTTGCAAACATTCGTCATATAGCGTCAAGAAACTTCTTTGAAGCTGGCATCTTCTCGAGATGCTATGAAATAGGATGTGTACGCCGTGAGAGTCTCAAGTTTGATGACAGCATCGGGAAGAATCTTGAGAGTAGCGGGACAGCTTCACAGAGTTTCCGCCAGCATTGCAACAAAGCCTGGCAATCAGTAATCCCGAAGGCTGAGAACATGCCGCCGAGCTTCGAATACAGCTCCCTTCCAGAGACCTCAGGAACTGCTCCAGGGAAAGGCTACAATTTTCAATGCGACATGTGTTTATCTTTCAATCAAGACGTATATCTCTGCACGTTATTCAAAGACATTGTAGACGATCCAGGGAGAAACGTGAGATCAGTCACTCCGGGAGGATCTGCCCCTTTCACAAGCGTTAGGGTTTAGGGTTTAGGGTTTAGGGTTTAGGGTTTAGGGTTTAGGGTTTAGGGTTTAGGGTTTAGGGTTTAACCTTCTTCGCAGTCAACGGCTGCACGACGAATGGAACCTGCGCAAAGGCGGAGTGTCAAACACGAGGACGATTGATCCCGCTATATGACAAAGGTCAGAAGAACGAAGAAACGACGATCCTCTTCTTCTGCAAACAGTGTCAATCATTCACCTCCGTCCAACCACCGGAATTCAACTCTCCCGCGAACATTGATCAACACCCGACCAGGGAAATAGAAATTGCTTTTCCCCTGGAGCCAGGAGAAATTCAGATTTGGATTCAAAAAGTATCAAATCGCAAGGCAGCAGGCATGGATTTGATCTCAAACGAGATCCTGAAAGCTTTACCTGACAGCGCAAAGGAGGAGATAGGAAAAGTGATCAGTAGAGCGTTGACAGGAGACAAAACGTTGTTGAACATGCTAGCACGAGTCAGACTCCTTCCAAAAAACGAGCTCTGTCATGTTCTGGAAAATATGCGTCCTATATGTATCCTCTCGTCGGTGACGCGAATCTTCCAAGCGGTGATAGCACACAGACTGGCAAAAGCAGCTGAGAGGCACAAGCTGTTAACAGATAACCAAGAGGGTTTCCGACCCGAGGGCGGGACGATCCGTCAAGGTCATAGACTACTTAACATCATCGAGGAGGCCCAGAGCAGTCAAAACAACATTATACTGTTATACCTCGACTTTGCCAACTTCTTCAATAACGTCGCGGTTGAATCCATCGCAAAAATCATGGAGGTATATGGATTCCACCAGCGCGATGTCGACGTCGCAGTCAGCTGCAGTCAAGGCATAGCTCTGCAAATCCAGACTGAGAGGTTTGATACAGCAGCAATCCCGCTCCTCCGGGGATGATTAGTACCAGAAGGACAGAATCAAGAATTAACTAAAGCTATAAGCGAACGTAATGCAACTTGATCAACAACAACAAGACGAGAAAGCAACTCAACACCCTAATAATCTGTCATTTGCAGACGACCTTGACATTCAGTGAGAGAGATGAAAACGCTTGTTCAAGTGGTAGAACGATTCTGTCGATGGAGTGGATTAGAACTGAACACGAAGAAATCTGAAATCACCAGCTTTGATTATCGGCTAAAGAGGGAGATCCAAGGAACACAAAACATCAAGTTCTTTGACAAGGAGTTTGTGAACCTACCACCGACAAAATGGTTCAAATATCTAGGGATCCGGATCAGCTTGTGGAGACCAGGAGGAAGAGGCAACAAGGCGCACACCTGCCCCTTCACGTGGGGAGAGAAAGAACACATCTTGGAGAAGACAAAAGAACTGACAAAGCTGATTGAATCATCTGCTTACTCTGCAGCCCAAAAATATTACCTGGTGAAGGTAGGCATCGTCAATATCTTTAGATACTCGGCGGTACTGGTGAGCTGGTCTTGGTCAGACTTACAAACCTTAGATACCCTCTGGACCAGAGCATTCAAAAGAGCTATGGGATTGAGCAAGAGTACAAGCAACGCTATCTTTCACCTACCTTGGGACAGAGGAGGCCTCCAACTCCCCCATCCAGCACCCATCTTGGGAAGGGCGGCGATTCGGTATCTAGAGAAAGAAACGAATAAGAAATGCAGGGTGGATGATGATATCAAAAGCAGTCTGATCCACAAACTAACATCATGGTGCAACCAATGGGGGTGTCAAACAATAAACCAGCTACAACGAGAAATCAGATCGGGCAGACTCAAAGAGAACGAAGAGATAAGAGGACCGGAAAGACTCGCAATCTGGATAGCGGAAAAAATGCAGACCACCATCAGTTGGGAAATGATTGAAAGCAAGATGAAACCGGGGACAACAGCCATCTTACACGACCTGGAGGACAAGATGCTCTCAGAAGAAAACTCCCTGCCGTCCGGAGAAAACTCCCTACCTACATCTCCTGCTCGGCAAGGCTGGGAGAGTTTTGCAAAGGCATGGAGACTACTGCCCCAAGTAGGCTTCCACTCCATGACAAGTATTTTACCCGTCCCAGATACCGAGGGCATCTCCCTGCACCTGCCCATGCGACTCTGGCCATTCCCAAAGCAAAGGGAACAGGCAGAAGAAATCCTCGCACAATATCTACAAGCGAATGTCATCTGGGCAAAACTCGGACTTGAGCAGGCAGGAACAGGGAAGAGAAGAAGGCCAGCCAGGGAGGAGGGGAAGCCCCCAAACAAGAGAAGGAAAGGAAAAAGGGAGGCTAGCCCACATGAACTTCAGCCACACAAGAAACTAGCCAGACCGGACCAAGGGAGAGAGGAAACGAATACGAAGGCTTGCACCCGGGTAATTTTGAGGCGGTGGCTCCAACATGACCCCACCTGTTATGATGAAGGAGGGAATCAGCAAGAAAGATTCTATTACACTACAAGCAACATACCTTTCAAAGTTCAAGGGAACATAGCCATCTTTGAGCGATCTCACATTGAAGAAAGCAAGACCGTGGATCCACCAATAGAATGGTTGGAAGCGTCGCTGGACTCGGCTCCCTTCGCATCTGCAACAAGGGAAGAGGACGGTAATAACCGAAGAGACTGCAATCAAAGCATCCATCTGCTGCTGGAAATAGTTAATGCATTGGACGACGGCGAAACAGAAGCTACAGCATGGTGGCAAAAACTCGAGGAGGTAGTATCAGAGGTTCGACAACAAACAACACAACCATTGGCATACGAGTTTTTACAACACCTAGCAGAGATCACAGATTGTGACATCAGTACATTTCGTAACTGGCCGACACTACACACACATCCCCAGGCTCTGAGCAACAAGAGAGCAAGGGAACTGCAACGAGTGGTGGTTTGGATGGACAAACAAAAGAGATTACGTGAACAAATCCTGGATACAATACATGTCATTCTGATAGGATGGAAGAATAACATTGATGAGATACCTGAAGGTTTTGAAATTATCAGCCGGATCCCGAAAGGCGCTCAAATAGCTTATGCAGCAAACTTCTGGAGGACAGGGAATAGGTGCTTGACAAAAACTGTAGAAGAGTTATGGATACTAGTTGGGCACAAACTCCCAACATACTTACGAGACCAGCTTCAGGACAACATCCTCCCAACGTATGAGGAGCTGTGTAACAGACGAAGGGATCAGATCCAGCCGCGCAGCAATCATCAAGGCGGAAGGCATTTCACAGCAGCTATTGAAGGAGACATCATGCAGGGCAGAAAAAACAGATCCATGCGAATAGGATATGTTCTCCAACAACAAGAGATGACGTCAGGAGGAGGGATGAAAATCAATGGGAAGTGCAGCATCATTCGAGCGAACACAATCGCAATTGGCTTACTTCTGCAACATGTCCTTGAGGAAGGAATACAGATCAAAAGGGGAAATCAAGTCACAATAATGTACCAGTCCACACGTTTCCACCGCTTTATGACAAATACGTTGCGAATGGATACCATGCGATACGAAGACGAACTGCTGGAGGACTTACATGATCGGTTACTCACTTGCATGAAGAAACTCGAAGGGAGGGGAATCAGGATCCGACTCCAACTAGCAAAAGAATCTCAGAGACACATTCAAGAGGCAAAGGAAATGGCCAAGCAAGGAAAACAAGCATTCGCCTCGGGATGGGAGAAAGCAATCTACGATAGCCCAATGGAATTCATCATTGCAGGAGAAGAAAATCCTACATCAGGATTCGATCGCTTGAAGAAATGGGACTACATTATCAGACAACAGACAATGGTGGCAAGGATTCGAGCGGGAGACCTCACCTTGACAGAGAAATTCATGCTCGAAATGCATGTGGGAAGAGATTTACTAGGGAGAGCGTTCAGATTATGCGAAGGGTCAGTTACGCGAACAGCTATCCAAGCGATCACCTTCTCAGCACCGACGAGGAAGAAGCTCTTTCAATGGGGGAAAACTAACTCACCATGTTGTCCTCACTGTCCAGACCGAGAAGAAACCTGGGGACATGTTCAGCTTGCGTGTAGGCAATTCCAAGATATGATCCAAAAAGCACACAACGAAGTCATGAAGAAGATCAAGGTAAGACTGCAGCAGAGCTGGAGGAAACAAAGGGTACAGGTCAATTCATGGTGGGACACTCCAATACGCATCGTGATGGAAGCGATGGGGACTTCAATGCACCGAGAAGGGCAATGGATACCAGACGGTTGCTGCTACTTTGCAAGCATCAAACGCATTGTCCTCATCGAATTTGCAAGGACATCGGAATATGACGGAGTCGAACAAACAAGTCTGGAATGCCTGAAGAAGAAATTTCAGGAAAAGGAAGAGAAATATGCCCCCCTACGAGCAGAAATCACAGCTTTGCTACCTGACCATGAAGTGGAACAAGCAACATTCATAGCAGGAGTGAAAGGATCGATCATGGAGAGGGAATGGCATGAGAATTTCAGGAGGCTAAGGGTGGATGACACGGAATGGGAAGGCATCAAGACAGCAGCAATCAAGCAACTGCTGGCGGTACAACATACGCTATGGACGGCAAGAAGGGTAAGAGAGTCGATGTAGTCCGATGGGGGCAGGCGCGGCTCATGGACAAGCCACCCATGGCGCATGGTCATGGGCTGCATGAAGGGAAGAAGAGAAGGGCTAGCCAGCAGGAGAAGATACAGCCATGCCACAGTGGGCGACTGCATGCTGGGGGGGGAAGGGGCAGGAAGATGCAATGGAACTTAGCGAAAATAAGGAAGGGGACCGGGATCGGAATTGGAACGGGCCCGGAGGACATCGTTACTGAAAACAAGTAATACGGAAGCAACCAGGCCTAAGGGGCCTATAGGAAAATGGGCCAACCTCCCAAGGTTGGGAACCCCTTTAGACGGATCATTTCCCCCCCACCAGACATGCACGCAGAGACAAACTCGAAGCACGACAAGGAGACTAGGGGGGAGGAGGAGCCATCAGCCCCAACTAATAGGGTTTAGGGTTTAGGGTTTAGGGTTTAGGGTTTAGGGTTTAGGCGTTGACAGAGATGCAAGAGAGCAACGCACACGAGGCTACCACCGATAGGTCAGTGCACTCAGCATGGGTGGAAACCCACAAGAAGGACAACGCGCCAGGCAACATCATCTCTCAAAATGTCAATGGATGCAGTCAATTCGTGCTGAAACACATCCTGGCATATTTGATTGAGAAGTATCATCCATCTATTGTCATGTTGCAGGAAGTCAGGGTGGGGCGTGGTAAGAAAAAGGAAACAGATCTCCGAATGATGATCAAGAAAGAATGGGGATGTTACCGAATGTTTATGACCAAGGGTACAGGGTTTGGGAGAAAGGGTAAGAGTGATCTACGCCTTGTGATACTGGCGCATGCTGACCTTCTCCCGCGCCCCCCCTCCTCGCCAAATGGTACAGCATTGGAGGGGGCACACAGACAAAAAATACAAGTTTTACAGATCTCACGAAAAAAAGAAAACATACTTTTGTGTAACATTCATATGCCAGTGGCGACGGAGGAGGGGGAACAAGACAGCATGTGGAAGGCGCTAAGCCAGATGCTCAAGCCAGACCCAAACATCAAGCTCATCATCATCGGAGGCGACTTCAATGCATCTCGACAACATCCAGAGATCCCCATGAGAATAGGATACGGAAGCAATTCGAGTGTACACCGTGCAGATGAGAAAATGGAGCAAGTCTTAAATGAGCTTGGGCGAGTCCAGACAGTCACCTGCGAGAAGATGTGCAGAAGCAGCACACACTTCACCTTCTCCACATGGTACAAGCAGGGTCACCACCAAGCGAAACTGGATCATATCTTTGCTTTCCATCATCCATCTCGCACAGTAAGCCTGATATCGCAGACCGCAGAAGACTGCATCATAGGAGCTGCCGTCGACCACAGAGCACTCGTAGTGAATGTGAGCTCGCTCGATGCTGAGGGGGAGCAAGCCATCCCAAAGATTGAAATTCTCCCGCAAAGGAGAGATCGAGAAGCAATTCCTCGACGAAAGAAAAGGGTGGTCGAGATGGACAAGTTATCAGGAAGATTAGGTGTAGAATGGGCAATAGCACTGGATGAGAAGATAACAGCGGCAAAAGCCCTACACCAAGACTTGGACATTCTCGAACTGATAACAACAGCCCTCCCCACCAAGGAAATCCCCCTACGAGGCTCAGGCGGTAAACGACATGCATCTAAGATTCAGATGGATCTGAAACGCAAAATCAAGCAACTTCAAAGGGATCTGAGAAGCGCATCAGAAATTCCCGACTTTATTGATCGGGCACACAAGGAGTCAAGCTTACACGCAGAAATAAGAGAGAAGATGACCAAATTCAAAGAGATCTGCGCAGCACAGGACCAAGAGATATTTCTGAAAACTTGCGACGAACGAAGAAGACGCTTGGGGACGATAGGGAGTAAAGAGTCTCAAAATGCAATGGGCAAGAAGTCAGACTTTAAGCCCAAAGCCCCAATGCTGAGTCAACTGTCAGAGAAGTGCCACCCAAATACAATCGAACTTACGTCATGGAGGGATCTCCAGCCAGCGCTGCAACAGCCGGAGACAGCATATCTTCAAGAACTGAACCCGTTAATCGAAACATTCTTACAAAGCAGCTCCAAAGAATCAAGCAAAACCTTTTGGAATGCAAGACATCAAACCATGCTACACGTCGAGACTCTCGGGGCGAGAAACCAGGCACCACAAAAGATGTACATAACTCTGGCGCCTGCACACGCAATCGTACCCATCATCCGAGGACTGATCACCCGGGGGCAGCCAGGAGGGTGGCGCTTAGTAGGATACAAAAACATCGAGCAATTCATCCCCATGAGATTGGCAAGAGACCTCGAAGATGAAACCCACACGGCAACCTTCTTTGCAGTGAACGGCTGTACATTGAACGGAACATGCGCACGGGCTGAATGTCAAACAAAGGGAAGAATGATTCCGCTGTACGACAGACGTCAGGAAAACAAAGAACCAAAGATCCTCTTCTTCTGCAAAAGCTGTCAATTATTCACTTCCATCAAACCACCGGACTTCGACCCCCCAGATCAAATCAATCAATATCAGACCAGGGAGATAGAAATAGCATACCCGCTGGAGCCAGGAGAGATTCAGGTCTGGATCCAAAGATTATCCAACCGCAAGGCAGCAGGCATGGATTTGATCTCAAATGAGATCCTGAAAGCTCTACCTGATAGCGCAAAGGAGGAGATAGGGGAAGTAATCAGCAAAGCTTTGACAGGAGACAAAAAGATGTTGAATATGCTGGCAAGGGTCAGGCTCTTACCAAAAAATGAGCTCTGTCACGTCCTGGAGAACCAACGACCTATATGCGTCCTCTCCTCGGTGACGCGGATCTTCCAGGCGGTCATAGCGCACAGACTCGCGAAAGCAGCTGAAAAACATAAGCTGCTGACGAACAACCAGGAAGGTTTCAGACCAGAGGGAGGGACGATCCGGCAGGGCCATCGTCTACTCAACATCATCGAGGAGGCTCAGAGCAATCAACACACCCTCATCCTGTTATACCTTGACTTTGCAAACTTTTTTAACAACGTGGCAGTCGAATCCATCGCAAAAATCATGGAAGTATATGGCTTCCATCAGCGTGATGTAGACGTGGTAATCAGCGGCAGCAAAGGGATAGCACTGCAGATTCAAACAGAGAGGTTCGAAACGGCAGCCATCCCGCTTCTCAGGGGATTACCTCAAGGCAGTCCTGCAAGTCCTCCCAAAACAAATCTACTGCTCAGCATCCTGTCCAGACAACTCGATCAACAACAAACTCAGCATCCCAACAACCTGTCATTCGCAGATGACCTTGTACTGATAGCCAACTCAGTGAGGGAAATGAAAACACTAGTTCAAGTGGTAGAGCGATTTTGTAGATGGAGTGGATTAGAACTGAACACGAAGAAATCTGAAATCACCAGCTTTGATTATCGGCTCAAGAGGGAGATCCCGGGGACGCAAAACATCAAGTTCTTCGACAAGGAGTTTGTGAACCTACCACCGACGAAATGGTTCAAATATCTAGGGATTCGAATCAGCTTGTGGCGATCAGGAGGAAGAGGCAACAGGGTGCACACCTGCCCCTTCACGTGGGGAGAGAAGGAGCATATCTTCGAAAAGACCAGGGAACTGACAAACCTGATTGAATCATCGGCCTACTCTGCAGCCCAGAAGTACTACCTAGTCAAAGTAGGTATCGTGAATATCTTTCGATACTCGGCGGTACTCGTTAGCTGGACGTGGAAAGATTTACAAACCTTGGATAACCTCTGGACCAGAGCGTTCAAACGAGCTATGGGATTGAGTAAGAGCACAAGCAATGCGATTTTTCGCCTACCTTGGGACAGTGGAGGCCTCCAACTCCCCCATCCAGCACCCATCTTGGGAAGGGCGGCGATTCGGTATCTAGAGAAAGAAACGAATAAGAAATGCAGGGTGGATGATGATATCAAAAGCAGTCTGATCCACAAACTAACATCATGGTGCAACCAATGGGGGTGCCAAACAATAAGCCAAGTACAACGAGAAATCAGATCGGGCAGACTCAACGAGATCGAAGAGATAAGGGGCCCAGAACGACTCGCAATATGGGTAGCGGAGAAAATGCAGACAACTATCAGCTGGGAAATGATTGAAAGCAAGATGAGACCGGGGACAATAGCTATGCTACACGACATTGAAGACAAGATGCTCTCAGAAGAAAACTCCCTGCTCCCAGAAGAACAATCCCTGCGTACATCTCCTGCTCGGCAAGGCTGGGAGAGCTTTGCTAAGGCATGGAGAAAATTACCCCAAGTAGGCTATCACTACCTAACAAATATCTTACCTGTTCCAGATACCGAAGGCATCTCCCTGCACCTACCCATTCGACTCTGGCCATTCCCAAAGCAACGGGAACAGGCAGAAGAAATCCTTGCACGATATCTGCAAGTGAACGTCATCTGGGCAAAACTCGGTCAAGAGCAGGCAGGAACAGGGAAGAGAAGAAGGCCAGCCAGAGAGGAAGGGAAGCCCTCAAACAAGAGAAGGAAAGGAAAAAGGGAGGCTAGCCCACACGAGCTCCTGCCACCCACGAAACTAGCCAGACCGGACCAAGGGAGAGAGGAAACAAATAGGAGGGCTCATACCCGGGAGATTTTGAGGGAGCTCCTCCAACATGACGCTACTTACTATGGGGATGACAAGAATCAGCGAGAAAGATTCTGTTACACTTCAGGGCACATACCTTTCAAAGTTCATGGAGACATCGCTATCTTTGAGCCGCCCCACACAGGAGTAAACACAACCTCTGACCCACCAATAGAATGGGTGGAAGCGTCGCTGGACTCGGCTCCCTTCACATCTGCAACAAAGGAAGAAGAAGACGGGAATCACCGAAGAGAATGCAATCAAAGTATCCATCTGTTGCTGGAAATAGTCAATATGTTGGACGACGGCGAAACAGAAGCTACAGCATGGTGGCAACAACTCGAAGAGGTAGTATCAGAGGTTCGCCAAGAAACAACACAACCATTGGCATACGAGTTTTTACAACACCTAGCAGAGATCACAGATTGTGACATCAGTACATTTCGTAACTGGCCGACACTACACACGCATCCCCAGGCTCTGAGCAACAAGAGAGCAAAGGAACTGCAACGAGTGGTGGTTTGGATAGATAAACAAAAGAGATTTCGCGAGCACATCCTGCAAAACACAATACATGTCATTCTGATAGGATGGAAGAATAACATTGATGAGATACCAGAAGGCTTCGAAATTATCAGCCGGATCCCGAAAGGCGCTCAGATAGCATACGCAGCAAACTTTTGGGGAACAGGGAATCGTTGCCTGATGAAAACGTTAGAGGAGCTATGGATACTCGTCAAGCACACATTCCCAACATACCCCAGAGCTCAGCTTCATGACAACATCCTCCCAACGTATGAGGAGATGTGTAACCAACGAAGGGGTCAGATCCAGCCGCGCAGCGATCACCAAGGCGGAAGGCATTTCACAGCAGCTATTGAAGGAGACGTCACACAGAGCAGAAAAAATAGAACCATGCGAATAGGGTATGTTCTCCAGCAACAAGCGACGGCAGCAGGAGGAGGGATGAAAATCAATGGGAAATGCAGCATCATTCGAGCGAATACAATTGCAATTGGCTTACTGTTCCAACATATCCTCGAGGAAGGGATACAAATCAAGAGGGGAAATCAAGTCACAATCATGTATCAGTCCACCCGCTTTCACCGCTTCATCACGAATACATTACGCATTGATACCATGCGATACGAAGATGAACTGCTGGAGGACCTACATGATCGATTACTCACTTGCATGAAGAAACTCGAGGGGAGAGGAATCAAGATCCGACTTCAATTAGCAAAAGAATCTGACCGACACATCCAAGAGGCAAAGGAGATGGCCAAACAAGCAAAACAAACATTTGCCTCGGGATGGGAGAAAGCGATTTATGACAGCGCAATGGAGTTCACCATCGCAGGAGAAGACAGTCCTACATCAGGAATGGATAGATTGAAGAAGTGGGACTATATAATTCGACAACAGGCAATGACTGCGAGGATTCGAGCGGGAGACCTCACCTTGACGGAGAAATTCATGCTTGAAGTACATGTGGGCAGAAACCTACTCGCGAAGGCGTTTAGAGTATGCCAAGGTTCATTCACACGAACAGCAATTCAAGCGATAACCTTCTCAGCACCGACGAGGAAGAAGCTCTTTCAATGGGGGAAGACTAACTCATCATGCTGCCCCCACTGTCCAGACCGAGAAGAAACCTGGGGGCATATTCAGCTGGCATGTCGGCAGTTTCAAGCAATGATCCAACAAGCACACAATCAAGTCATGAAGAAGATCAAGGTAAGACTGCAGCAGAGTTGGAGGAAACAAAGGCTACAGGTCACTACATGGTGGGAAACTCCAATGCGCATCGTGATGGAAGCGATGGGGACTTCAATGCACCAAGAAGGACAATGGATACCAGACGGTTGCTGCTACTTTACAAACATCAAACGCATCGTCATCATTGAATTCGCAAGGACATCGGAATATGACGGAGTCGAACACACAAGCCTGGAATGCCTGAAGAAGAAATTTCAGGAAAAAGAAGAGAAATATGCCGATCTACGAGCAGAAATCATAGCTCTGCTCCCTGACCATGAAGTTGAACAAGCAACATTCATAGCAGGAGTGAAAGGATCGATCATGGAGAGGGAATGGCATGAGAATTTCAGGAGGCTAAGGGTGGATGACACGGAATGGGAAAGCATCAAGACAGCAGCAATCAAGCAACTGCTGGAGGTGCAACACATGCTATGGACGGCAAGAAGGGGAAGCGAGTCGACCTAGTCCGATGGGGGCAGGTGAGGGGGCAGGCGCGGCACAGGGGCAAGCCACCTATGGAGCACAGGCGGCAGGGAAGGAAAACAAGCCTAGCATCAAGGAGGCAGGCGCAGCTCATGGTCATGGAGGGAAGAGGTGGGCGACTGGGGGGGGGAAGGGACAGGACAGGCGCAGCTCATAGTCTTGGAGGGAAGGGGTGGGCGACTGGGGGGGGAAGGGACAGGACAGGCGCAGC
>NW_005434671.1:0-57297 GCF_000315625.1 Guillardia theta CCMP2712
AAAAAAATTGTTTTTTTCCCGATTTGTCCAGACGGCAGTTCAGCACCTTCTGGAGTCTAGGCTATTATAGTCGACGGTAGATCTCACATATATCACCTGTACTCGAATCATTGAGCTTAAGGAGTTGGGCCACCTCCGCTAGGATTCCAACTCTGCCCATGTTCTCCTTCTTTGGTCGCATCTTGAACGAGATCGGTGGGTTGGCTGCTGGGTTCACTGCTAGGATCCTCCTTCCAGCCACCTTAAAGGTACCTTCTCCTTTCCAGAATTTCTCTGCCGCCTCGTTGCGGACAAAGGTGATCACTGCTGGGATCTCTTCTGCCTTCGCCAGGTCAGGCTTGAGGGGAGCCTTGAAGATCAAACTCCTGCTGTCTTGCGTCTGATCTACGATCAAGCCTTGCTCTTCCAGCTTGACGCATAAGTTTTCAACCTGTCTGGAGAAGTATGCAGGTATCCCTAGTACCTTCATGGTAATCGTCTGCACACTCGTGCCCTGGTCATCATAAGACCTGGCCTCCATCTGCCGTTGCCTGTCTGCTAGAAATTCGGACAGGTACCACTGCCTGGCATCATCACCCCACTGCCCGAGACCTTTCAGACTCTCCAGTGGTGAAGGTTCAGCAAAGCTGCATGTGTGACTGATGGCTTCGGCTAAGGCTTCCAAGGATATCTCTTTGGCTTTCAGAGCTTTGCTCGTCCTGCTTTTGGGATTCTGCCTTGCGAAGTCATCCAGTCGTCGCACAAGCTCAGCTGGTGACGGCATCGTTCCAGTTTCCGTCTGCCTCTTGAGGTAGCTGGAGGTACGGTACTGCACGATCTCGTCAGGGTTCACAATAGATATTGGCCACATGCTTCGGAGCATTCTCAATGGTTTCCCAAGCTTCCGTCGTTCCTGGCGGCTCTTACTCCACCAGCGCAGGGGTACCGCAAATCTGCATGCCAGGAAATAAGGAACCTGCCAGGAAATAAGGAACCTGCCAGGAAATAAGGAACCTGCCAGGAAATAAGGAACCTGCCAGGAAATAAGGAACCTGCCAGGAAATAAGGAACCTGCCAGGAAATAAGGAACCTGCCAGGAAATAAGGAACCTGCCAGGAAATAAGGAACCTGCCAGGAAATAAGGAACCTGCCAGGAAATAAGGAACCTGCCAGGAAATAAGGAACCTCCTAAACCCTAAACCCTAAACCCTAAACCCTAATGTGATTTGATTTTAAACATATATCAAGGTAACACCGATTGCAATTAACGTCTTGTTCCCTCTTGACAAGAGGCCCTCGTGCCCTCTTGTCGCACCGCATTCTTCATATTCTTGCCCCGTGCAGCGCCGTTGCTTCCATCTGCACTGAGAACCATTTCAGTATTTTGTCATTCTCTGAGACCAGTCCCAAAGTGACTCCTGCACGATCCTTTCCATGTCGATCGAATGCTTGAAGAACGATGTCCGCTGCTTCAAGGCTCGAGCACGTTGCGATCCAGTCGACCTCTCTGTTCTGGTTGACTGTTTCTATTCCTACCGCAGCGAACACCTTCTTTGGCGGTATGTTCCTCTTGGGGGGGAGGTTCACTGTCATTCCCGCGTTTGGGATCAGATCAATGATCGCTAATCCCTGCTTCAGGCATAGCTGCCTGTAGATCTCACATATGTCACCTGTGCTCGAATCGTTGAGCATCAGGAGTTGGGCCACCTCAGCTAGGATTCCAACTCTGCCCATGTTCTCCTTCTTTGGCCGCATCTTGAACGAGATCGGTGGGTTGGCTGCTGGGTTCACTGCTAGAATCCTCCTGCCTGCCACCTTGAAGGTACCTTCTCCTTTCCAGAGTTTCTCAGCCGCCTCATTGCGGACAAATGTGATCACTGCTGGGATCTCCGCTGCCTGCACAAGGTCAGGCTTCAAGGGAGCCTTGAAGATCAGGCTCCTGCTGTCTTGCGTCTGATCTACGATCAAGCCTTGCTCTTCAAGCTTGAGGCATAAGTTTTCCACCTGTCTGGAAAAGTATGCAGGGATCCCAAGTACCTTCATGGTAATCGTCTGCACATTGGTGCCCTGATCATCATATGATCTGGCCTCCATCTGCCTTTGTCTGTCAGCTTGGAACTCTGACAGGTACCACTGCCTGGCATCGTCACCCCACTGCCTGAGCCCTTTCGGATTCTCCAGTGACGAGGGTTCAGCAAAGCTGCATGTCTGACTGATGGCTTCGGCTAAGGCTTCCAAGGATATTTCTTTGGCTTTCAGAGCTTTGCTCGTCCTGCTTTTGGGGTTCTGCCTTGCGAATTCGTCCAGTCTCCGCATCAGTTCGGCTGATGACGGCATCGTTGCAGCTTCCGTCTGCCTCTTGAGGTAGCTGGAGGTACGGTACTGCACGATCTCGTCAGGGTTCACAATAGATATTGGCCACATGTTTCGAAGCATTCTCGATGGTTTCCCGAGCTTCCTGCGTTCCTGGCGACTCTTGCTCTACCACGCAGGGACCCCGCTGATCTGCATGCCTCAGATAAAGGGATCTGCCTCAGATAAAGGGATCCTGCCTCAGATAAAGGGATCCTGCCTCAGATAAAGGGATCCTGCCTCAGATAAAGGGATCCTGCCTCAGATAAAGGGATCCTGCCTCAGATAAAGGGATCTGCCTCAGATAAAGGGATCCTGCCTCAGATAAAGGGATCCTGCCTCAGATAAAGGGATCCTGCCTCAGATAAAGGGATCTGCCTCAGATAAAGTGATCCTCAGGCCTCAGATAAAGGGATCCTCTAAACCCTAAACCCTAAGAAGCTGCATCTTCGATGACTGCTGACAGCTCGCTGACGAGCTGCATGTCCTCTTGGCTTGACGGAGATGCTGCCTAAACCCTAAACCTTAAAACCCTAAACCCTAAACCCTAACCCTAAACCCTAAACCCAGCTGTGAACTTGCGACCATCGATCGCGAAGTCCTCTCTTCCCTGCCAGAGCTTCTTCGCTTGTGCATTGCGGAGCCTCGGAGGAAGGAAACAGTCACCGGGATCCCATCAGCACTCGTCGTTTTACTGTCTTGCACTGAGTCTACGATCTGAGTCCGATCTCTTCGAATTTCTTCTTCAGCTTCTCTTCATGGTTGACATACATCATGGAGATGTAGGAAGTCACCTCGTTGCCTGCTGAGGCGATGTATGTTTCGACCTTCTGCTTCTTGGCTTCTCCATCCAGTCATTGCTTCTTGTAGAAGCTCACGTCGTGCCTGCTGAAAGTTTGATCCTAGTTTATTAGAATGCTAGAATGTTGCTCGGCCTCCTTGTGGGCTTTTGCAATTTGATCCTAGCATCGGATGGTCGCAAGTTCACAGCGTCAGATACGGCGCCGAGTTAAGACGACTGACTCGTGTCAAGGCGGCCCATGTAGCCTAGTAGCGTGTGGGATGAAGAGGGTCAGTGGCTTTCCTAGCCGTCTTGCTAAGGTCCTCTCATGTCTGGATGCTTGGATTTCACATCCTAGCATACAGTCTATCTCTCATGTGCTCCTCAAATCAGGCTGGTCTGAGTTCACGGTTCCGGGCGGCGCGGCCGCGCGGCGCCGGGCCCCGCCGGGCCTGAGTAGGAAAAATTGAGGAAAATGTTTACTTAAAATCGTACTGCTTGTTGATGGCGGCGTGCAAGGAAGTTATCAGGGTGCAGGAGCAGAGGGCATGTGCCTTCGACGAGATGGAGCAAGCGTTTAAAGCTCTTCTAAGCTCTCAGATGTGGCTCAACTCCTCCGAAGATGCTGGAAAAAGTGACTGTGAGACAGACTTCATCCAAGTTTGCAACAACGTCACAAGCCGATTCCAAACTTTGTCAAGCCAGATGATATCCATCGAAGAGGAGTTAAAGCTTTCTCAAGACAATCTAATGCTTGCTAATGTCATACGAAAGATACAAGATGAGGAGCGGGAGCATCTTCGACTTGTAATCGCTCTGCAAGTTGAAAGGAAACGGTTAGATTTACTAAGGCTCACAGCTGACAAAGCCACGAAATCCCACAACGAACATGGTGAGCAACATCGATGTACATGCAGTGCCAAGACGGAGGAGCAAATCGAGGACTTGCAGGATTTGATTTGCATTCAAGAAGACAAGGTCAAGTGGATGAAACAGCAAACGCTGAACAGTGAATCTAAAATCAACGAGCTTCTCGATGAAGTGCGATACTGGGAAGTGGACAAGGAAATGATTTAAGCAACTCCTGTATTCACACATGGTAAGGAAATTAGGAAAAAATATTTCAAACCTATATCGGTTATCTCGTTCCCAGAGACTAGAAAGGAATGATTAGGCAGAAATGAACCTCTCACACCTTGCTTGCTCTTTTTTTGATGGTCGTCCGCCTCGACACAGGAAATTGATCAACTCTTAGCAAACTTAGGGAGCACTCTTGCTACTGCATGATGCAGTGATCTAAACCCTAAGGCTCATCGGTAGCCTGACTGACTGACAGTATGTGGCAGAACGTTGTGAGAGAATGTCCGATAGCAGCTAAGTCTTCCTGTTTTCTATGGGCTGCCTACGATCTCGGAATCGAAATTAAACCTTTTAGTTGCACTCTAGGGGTAGTGTTGTCCCCAAGGCAAGCATGGTAACATTCGAAAGATTCATTCGGAAAGATTCATTCGGATCAAGGAGAAGAAGGCGATGAAACAGGATGGCACTGCCATTGCGTTGCCCTATGAGTGTTGATCTTGAATGCCACACTGAAAGCTTATTCTTATTTGTTCGTAAGTATGGACAGATGCATCAAGGTTAGCACATAAAGCTGTCGTGGAGGCCCTCGGGTCCACTGAGGCTCAATCCGATGCCTCGGACCGTACGGCAGCCCAGCTTCAAACTTCAAACTTGACCGAGTGTTTGGGCCTTAGCTCAGTTCCGTCGCGGCTGTACTGAATGCTCTCGCCTCAGTTACGTGACGACCGGCTTGTGCGCGGCTTAGCTTCACTGAGACGGCAGCGGGTGGGGCCGCGGGTCATCCGGCGAGCCTAACTGGACTAGGTGAGTCACGTGGTAGCGGCAAGTAATAAAGCGTGATCGGACGGCTGGGAGCAGCCGGTGAGACTGTCAGTGACTCAGAGATTGTCAGTGAGACCTTGAGTCGATTTGACAGAAAAGGGTAGGGTACTAGCTAGTCGGAGTACGGCCCATCAGGTACTGCAGCGGGGGTGGAGTCAATCACATTTCAAGGGTTGTCCGTACAGTAGAGGGTGGGTAGTACACCCTACCTCATGTCTGTACCTATGATTTTGGGGTACAACAATTACGAGGGGTCGTTTTTAATGGAACCGCAGCGCTGCGTTTGAGGGCAGAATGCCATCCAGCGAATACTTGTTCATGATGTAAGTTACCAAGAAAATAGAAAGAAGTCAAATATGGAAATATTGGAATAGATGTGGATTGAGGATGTATCGGTGGACATAGTTTGACAAGCAGGATAAAGAATACCTCAAAAAGTTTTGGCAAAATGAGGCAGGAAACATCGAATGTGATTTGATTTTAAACATATATCAAGGTAACACCGATTGCAATTAACGTCTTGTTCTAGGTCGCGCTAAAGAATGAAAATCTTGAAATGTTAGGACCAAGAAAGAAATAAGCTTGAAGTTGCACAGATCCCTAGAAATGAATCTCTCTATGGACCCTGATGTGTCATTACCAAGATTAGCGGATTCTCGCATACCCAAAGCAAGCTTAATGCTGGAGAGTGAAATATTCCCTGCGATGGTCATTGACACGCTTGATGAAGTGCACTTAGACCCGGAGTGCCGAAAGATGCCACATACGGTAATGATCAATTTCAATAGAGAATCCATCAAGGTGCACAGACGGTATTTTGAAAGAAATGCAAGGAACGAATTGTGCGCACAAAAATGGCTTAGAAGAATCTTTACGTTCAACAGCAATGAAGTTCCCTATTACAGCGCTCTTGTTCTTAAGATGGAACAAGAAGAGTGTTACTTGATTTGCTGCGACGAAGCATTGTTGCTACCCGCTGATGTACGCGAAAGTCTCAAAACTCTGAATCCCTTTCAAAATCATGTGCCAAAAATCCCAAATTTATGCGAAGACCTCGTAATTGATTGCATTGTAAAGTCTCTTGAACGAGCAGTCGGGTTGTTCCAGGCGTGGGAGCAAAAGCTTGGAATCAAGATGAAAGTAGGGTATTTTATTCCACCTAATCCAGATGTCGTTCACATTTCTAGCACCAAAGAAATGAAGCAAGCAACAGAAATGCAAGTTTTCCTCGAGCCAGACGATACAGATGTAGACCGTGGAAGTAAGAACATGGAGATGGACTCAAGACCTTCCGATAAGACCTCATTATCAAAGATCGAAGATGGTGTCTTACCGCTAAGACTCAGAGACGTGGGAACAGGACCAAACACATCGGTGAGACTGGAGGAAGAGAAGATTCATAGCAGCCTCTTTCATTCTCAACCACTCGTGTCTGAGATCGAAGACACAAAAACTATTGACAAAGCAGTCATGAGGGGAAAAGCAAATAAACCAAGTACCCGAGCGTCAAGCAGGACATTGATATGGCTGAAGACTAAACTAATTCCGTGTATTTGTATACCTGACATGCCAATCATTGAAGAAGACGAAGATAATCTATCTCAGGGTAGCAAAACTAATATTGAAGTAACAGCTCAGCTTGAACTCAACGGCCCTAGTCAGGTAATCGCGTTCCCTTATATCAAGCTCAAAAAGTGATAAGCGTGAATTCCAGGTTGTTGTTCTGCAACTACCACAGGAAAGTCCGGCCACAACAACAAGTGGTCATATCAGTCTTCAATGTTCCAGAGGAACTGATGTTCGCCGAGAGACAGAGACCAAAGAAGAAGCTCAAAACCCGATCACAACTCATCACGTAGGGAAAGAAGCACTCGAAACTAAATCGTTTACTACTTCTGATCTCTCTACACAAACTAGAGAAGCGAAGGAGCTCAACGAACAGATGCTGGGTAACAGTCACCAAGAAACGAAAGCAAGATTGTACATCACTCACGATGAGGCCGACACCAAGAACGCACCTAGTGTCCATCACGCGTTGCCAGTGATCGGCAAGGATGTCCAGCCTGTAAAGGGATTGATTGTGCAGCTTACTCTGCAAGGAAGGAATGGATTGGATGAAAGATTATTGCAATTGTCAGGCAATGGTGTTGGTGTCCTTACACGCATCATGAATGATGGAAAAGTCTGCGCAGTAAGATGGGAGTGCAAACCTTTGGAGGAGCACTATTACAGAACGGGAAGGTGGGGAAAGTTTGAACTTGAACTTGCAAATCCGTCTCCGGACGAGGAACTGGCTTCATCTATTTTGATGAGCTCTCAACGAGTCTTCGAAAAGCCAAAAGAGTATTGATTCCCTTCTGTTTGGTTCACGTCATAAATATGTTTACAGACCTCTCGCGAAGATTCCAACGCACAGCGCCTCTTCTTATGTAAGATAACTCAAATTTCTTGATCTAGTCATCTTTGGTTCGCTCAATTCTGATTACAGATCAATATGCAACCAACTTCGCTCTGGTCAAACGCTGGGAAAATTGATTACACTGTAGGATCTATCGATCATCAGGTTTGTACCTGCCATGCCTGTCTGCTTTTGATTTATGGTCTCCCAGCAACATGCCAGCTTCAATGCAGAGAGTGCGAATGACGCGTCGGACAGAAACCTCGATAGTCGAAATGAATCGTTACAGCCAGCTGGCGATGTTGTGGAAGAGAAAGCAGCCAGTGATGTACAACGGCAAGTTTGGGATGATTCTTCGTTCCTTGAAGTTCTCGAAAAACGGCAGAAAGAATTTCAAGATTTGGAAAGGAAGCACGTGGGGCACGTCGTCTCCGAATCCGAGATGATCTCAATTCGTTTTGACGAGACGAATCCAACAGATACTCCAGCCGCGCCCTCTCATGTACGTGACATCAAATTCATCTATATTTGCCTGTTCTCCTTATGTCTCATTCTTTTTCTTTTCCTCCTGTTTCTGCGAACTCGAATACATGCTCACCTTGACCATTTTCAGTCTGAAATCAACCCGAGCACGGCTGCGGAGAGACCTGACCAGCTTCGAACGCGACACAAGGTCGAGGGAAATTTCATCTACTTCAACAATGGCGGGCCTGAGTTGGAGGGGAAGAATGTCGGGCGCCTGCATGAAATACGAACGAAGAGATCCATGGAGACCAAGAGCGCTGGCAGGCAGATGACTCCTCGCCCGCTTGACCGCGAGTGGCTACAGAATCACTCCCTCAAGAGCCACGTGAGTAACGACCCTTTGCCACATGAGCGAACCCATGAAGAGACAAAAGAAACGAATGATGTCAAACGTGGTCGAGAGGAGGAGCGAGATTAGCACCGTCATGCTGACGGTTTATTTTAGCCAGCAATCGCTGATGAGATTCAAATTCTCCATCGCCTGAGAGGGCAGCCATACAAGACTATCCCTTCCTTTTCCGTCGCGGTGTGTTGATGCTGAGTTTCTGTCTTTGCATGATTTCTACGACAGACACAGGCAGAGGTGCGGGCGCCAGAGCGACAATTCGGACAAGAGGATCCGTCCAAAGACATAGACGAGGAGGATGATGACTCGGAGTACGAGTAGGTGTAAAGTTTTAAACAGGACAGTAAGTGGCGCATGGTCAATCAGACGGCTCATAATCCACTTCCTCCGTTGATATGGTCACAGTCCACATCCGATTGGTCGTGACTGTAGCTCCTCCAGTTTCTGATCTTGAATGATATCACCTCTTGGACAATGGCGACGTATGCGTAGAGCTCAATGAAAGAGTTCCGGCACTTCCAGTTGCGGTGATGTTGCTGACGTTCAGCGCCGGCATAGGAGGATGTGAAGTGAGCCGCTTGAACGATCCAGGACTGTTGGCAAGGTTGCCTCCACGAGGACCAGCGCCCTTCATATTTCGCATCTTCAGCACGTCCTTGGGAGCGTCTGCTCTGTACTCATCGGCATTCTCAAGTGCAGCGCGTAGCAGTTCATCCTCCATGCCAGTGAGCTTCTGTCTGAGGGTTTGCGAGTTGATCGGCTCATCCTCGTCGTCAAACGCATCATTCTCTCTCACACTCGGGGCTCGAGGTCGAAGATGAACTGGAGCTCCATCCATGGTCCCAGCAGCAGTCTCTTTCTCATCATGCTCATTGTTGTCTGTACTCTCTGACAGAAAATGGTGCCGATGTGCAGAGTCCTTGTGGGTGTGCAGGTGAGGAGTGAACTTGAGAAGCTGGACTGCCCTGCTTTCAACTTTCCCGAGAAGACTGATCATGACTGTGATCGGGTCTGCATTGTCCTCAATTCCATTTTCATGAAGCTCTTTATCCGATATGTTGACCCGTCTGCAGATGCTGCGTGATGCCAGCATCAGTTGCTCAAGCAGTGTCTGACTTCTGTCTATCTTTTCTTCGATCTCCCTTTCTTGCTCCTCCAGCTTTTCAACTTTTGCGATCGCGTCATCCCTCAACTGTTTCCAATGATCATTTTTTCCTTGAAACTGCATTTCAGTTTGAGTAGCTTCAAGGTTCAGTCCTTCGATTTCGTCCTCCAGTTTCTCAATGTCCATGTTCAAACTGTGCAGATACTGAAAACGATGAAAATTAAGCTCTTCGTATTGAATAAATTGCGTGACAAAGTCCTCTATCTTGGCGTATCCCGTTGCAGACTGCAGCTTTTCGAAGGCTTCCTCAAAACTTTGAGCTTGCTCCTTGAGCAGATCGGTCATCGCTTTTTCTTTTGCCAGTTGCCATTTTCCCTTGACGACTTTGCGTCTCAAGTCCTCTTCCTGTTCTGCGGTCATGCTTCCAAGTTGATACGGAGGAGATGGTTCCCCTTTGTTCAGATTGTCCTCGATGAGGTCAAAGGCTCGTATCACTTGCTTCAGCTCTCTGCATTGCGAGAGAAACTCTCTGTGCCCCGTGTCTGCATTATGCTGAAGTTCTTCAATTTTTGAAGCATATTCAGCTCTTTCCACCAGAAATGCTTGAGATTCACCGATGATCTCCTGTATCTGCTTCTCCACTATCGCCAGCCGAGCTTTGGTGCGCGACATGATTTGTTTGAATCTTTTCCTCTCTCTTCGCAATTCGTTGATGTTAGATCTGGCTTTCTTGTTCTCAGTGATCTCAGAAGCGTATTTTCGTGAGACAAGCTCCAAGTTGTCATTAAGTCTTTGAACCTGCTCGTTGAATCAAAGGCTGCACACAGGCAACTGAGCAAAAATACCTGCTTGCGCATGTGCGTATCCGTCTCTGTTCTCGCGAGAAAATCTCGCTTTTCTTCGATCAGCTCATAGCAGTCTTTGAGTTTCTTGTCGTGCTCTCCAATCTTTCGTTTCTCTACTTCTATTTTAGCAGAGAATGTCTCTGCTTCTTCAGCAAGCTTTGCCACAAGAGCGAGTGATCCTATGGAGTTCTGATCTTCATCAAAACCGGCGGTAGATAGTTCAGTAATCTTGTCCCTTAATTCTTGATTTTCTTGGCGAAACTTTGCCAGAAGCGACCTGGAAATATTTACAGTCAACATCAACTTCAACCTTCACCAAGGCAGGCGCGTACCTCTGCTCTCTAAGCAGCTTCTGTGCTGATGTAAATGTGGACTTGGTGAATTCGTCCTGTGGTCCTTGCTCAGTCTTGACGGGCTTTGCTACAGTTTGGTGTTGTTCTGATGACTGCGCATTATTCGAGGTTCGATTTTCATTGCGAACTATTTCTTCCCTCTCTGCAGGAGGTCCAGGAGTTTGCGAAACCGAAGCATCTGCCATACTGTCCTAGACACCGCCTCTCAAAGCGAAAACAGTCTTGTGCCTGTAAAGCGTAGTTGTCGATATATCTCACTTTATGTCTTTTCTTCTTGTCCTCCCTTCAATTTCTTTCAGTCGCCCCTGCCATGAGGAGCGTTGGAGAAGCAATGTACAATAAAATGTAGGGGTGGGTAAGTTAACATGCGGGTCCATTTATCTGAGAACCACAGAGACAGGTAGGGGTACGTTCAGGTTTCCCATCTTTATAACTGTGGTAGGGTGGTATCACGAAGGAAAGTTCAACGGCTGGAAATTTGATCCATATCCCGAAACCTGCCCTTAGTATTTCAATGGTGCAAAGATGTTTTGAATTATGAGAAAAGCAGCCCGCCTCAGAAACTGGTTATGGTTTCAGTTACTGTTCAGTTACGTATCGACGAAGGGGCATGATGGCTGGGGAGAGTACTGGGTTGATGCAAGGGTGGCGCCATGGAGACGGAAAAGCAAAACGATATATGAGATCATTAGGGATATCATGGTTGGTTGGAAGCACACCTCCAGGACCCAAGGTGTACTCTTGCATTACCCTCGTTGTCGTGATTGCAGTCACTTTGACACAACGAAGCGGATTGAACTCGGTAGACTTGTTGTCGATACCCATCCCCATGCTTCCGTTGACAGGCAAGAAAGAATTGGCCAAGACTAAGATGCATATTCTTTACCAGGATTGGAGAGGTACTTCTCTTGAATCTATCGATCGGTGGACTTTCAGCCACAAATGGCATGGCTCGTTAGACCTGGGCGAGATTGAGATGAAGAAGGTTGTGGCTCCTGAACTTTCGATTGTGGGCTCTGAGGAGTACGGCGACAAGAAATCACTATCTGAATTGAAAGAACATCTTATCAAACATTTCAAGGTTACGCTAGAAGGTTCTTGGGAGCAGAATCAAGCATCAGTCTTGCTCGATCAACTTCAAGCGTTATGCTCTCCAACCAGCAAGTCTGATCAGTCCGCTTTTCAAATATGTGATATTCAGCATGATACACACTGGAAATTGAGTGATAACTTGTTGAGCGACGATATATCTTTGGTAGGCTCCGATGTTTCTTTGGCAAGAAGGGCGTTGGATTTTGCAGCTCCTCGTTCAGCGAAGGTAGATGGCGATAGTGGTGTCGTTAGATCGCACAGACTTCAATTTGCCTTGATGAAGTTTGTGACTAATTGGGGGCACAAGGAAAAAGTAGTCAACCAGATTCTTCAGCGCAAATTTGGTTCACAACTTGATGTTGACGTTGGTTACATCGACCTCACTTCTGTCACCACCTACGAAGATAGGGAGAGGTTTCAAGCATTCAAAGCTCCAGAACTATTATTCATGATGGAATCGTGGAGCTTGCTCCCTCAGCATCTGGTTGGTACTTTTCCTCTGGATATTTGCCATTGACGTTTGCACCTTAGCACAAGGTCGATGGATTGAAGTATGTTGTTCGACGACAACAGGTTTTGTTTTAAACTCAAAGCGCAAAACTGGATTGATGACTTGGTGCTTTCAGGGATTAAATCATCCATATTATGGTCCTACGACGGCAGTCTCCTGGCCGACAAATATGCAGAATTCTTATCAGGAATATATGGATTATTCGTTTAACAATGACGGTTATACTTCTCGACATTTGTTTATTCACGAAAAGACGCATTTCTTTTGGGGTAGGTTGTGGAACGATCAAATGAAAAAGGATTGGGAGGCAGCTGGTTCCTGGAAAGAGAAAGGCAATGACTCTTGGATGACCGATCAAACAATTCCCTTTGCTTCAGACTATGGAGCAAGTAATAACCCTGACGAAGACATTGCTGAATGCATGGCAGCATACGTGCTACACCCTATGCTGCTACAAGTAAGAGCGCCTGTCAAAGAAGAGTTTATTCGCAAACAAATCATGAGGAATACACGATACCTGGAAAATCCTATTTTCACTTTCAAGATAGAAAATGAGGAACCTTATCGAAGATATCCACCTTCGGTGAACAACATAGATATTCGTGTGGAAGGAGATCCGAATGACGACAAGACTGTTGAGATGAAGATGCTTGTTGATGTTGGACACGGTTGGCACTCCCCGATTCATGCAGAAGTAACTGTCTCAGGACCAAATGGTGGTTCAAAAACTTTAACTCTTTATCCGGACGCGGTCGAAGAAGAAAGTGGCGGTTCAATTACAATGCGTACAACTGAAGTATTCAGCAAATATTGTGAAAATGGCTTCTGGTCGGCCTCTCAGATAAAGGTTTTGTTTTAATTCTTTTGTCTCAAGTCTTATTGTTTTTTTTAGATGGTCGATAAAATCGGGTCCGAACGTTGGATTAAGGTGGATGAGTACTCATGGCGCCTGTACCTCAATAATGCCATGGGTACCACTTGGGCACCAAGATATTTGTCTCAAACCTTGAAATTGACGAAAACTTTGGAGAAGGACGACGAATCAGGATCGCATTATCCAGTTGTGACAGCAACCATTAGGTTTCAACAAACCGGAGCTCCCCTCGATGAAAAGTCACCAGTGTGGATGAGGCTGGCTTCGAAGCCAAGTGCACAGGGGGGGGGGATGACTGGAAGCGAATGGGATGGGAGCGGAACAAGCTCTTATTCATATCCACTGTATCAAGCAGGTACTTGCGTTCAGGACCAGAACTCTTGGGATGGCGTATGCACTGTCTCGTGGAAGCTGTCTCCATATTCTGCAGCTGGTCAATATTATGTATAGCAATTGAATCTTGTTTGCTCCTGAAAATTCGCTGACCCTGAGTGCCAGGTCTCCATGATTCAGCTGAGAGATGTTGCTAGTAATACAAGAAATCAGTTTTTCACGCAGCAGAAGCCTGGATGGACCTGCTGTGGGAGAGTAGGAAATACCCCAAACGACGAATTTCCTGTTCTCATGGAATTGCAACAATGCGCACAAGGAACTGAATTGTCTGTTGACAATATCTGTGTTGTTCAGGATCTGAGTCCACCAAGTTTAGCTCCTGAGAGCATCAAAATTCAAGTAGAACCAGCTGAAAGTTCACATCATAACGGAGCTTCTGTTGTGAAAATCCAATTCAAGGCAAAAGATGATAAATCTGGAGTTGGCACTGTCGCATACCGGCTAATGGATCCTCAGGGTTTCTCACACCAGGTGATGTTGGTTGTTTGATATTCATAAATCTTTTTGCTAAGCCTATGTAAACCAGGGCTACATGACGCATGAGAATGAGTACGGACCTGTTTTCCATGGAGACCCAACCGCTTGGAAGGAGTACACCCTGACAGTAGAGCTTGCAAAGGGAAGCCCTCCTGGGAAGTGGCAGCTCGAGAGTTTAGACATCCATGACAAGGCGGGGAATCGAAAGCATCATCAATTCATTGAACTGCTTCAGTTTGAGGCCTCGCATTGAAGTCTCGTCGCAGAATTTCCCAGTGTAGATTGTTATTTTGACCATTGTACTGTATTTGATTGAACATTGTCACGAGATCACGTCATGATTGAACTCTTCACGGCCACTCGACTTCTTGGGCCTCAAGTGCTCGGACCGTATGAAGTTATCAACGCCGCTGAGGGCCGCCTCAGTCACTGAGTTATCCTGACGGTTTGCCTTGTTTTTAGAGCCGCCTCAGGATAGCCTGCACAGTTTGTGGGGGATGAGGGGTCACCAAGTCAAGGGTCTGGTCGGTCCCACTCAGCGAAATGCTTTGGTGCTACAGTTTGCAGCAGCAAGGCAAATTGCGGAGCGTTTAGACGTGGACAATCAATACAATGAAAGAAAAATCAAAAAGATATGCAAGTCGTGTTTCCCCTGAGCTTGATCAAGACCGAGGAGGCCTGGAAGATGTGTTTGAAGTGCGATGATTCATGTATTGCTTGCCAACTGTTCTAACTTCATTTGCAGGACGATCATGAACATGCACCAAGTGATCAAACGGATGAAGATGACGATCATGTTGCAAAGGCAAGTTTATAAGATTTGTCTCAGCCCTTCTTCTTCTTCCCGTTTGCTTCTGGCTTGTTGGCCATGTACATTTTTCAAACTACCTGATGTAATTTTCGCATTTTAGGAGTTCGCATTCGACAGCAATCCACCTAGCACACGGTCAACCATGTACTCAGATGACGGATACGAAGAAGCCGGAGGTCAAATGTATAAACAAAGGCATTTCAAGAAAGCCGGTTGCTGTGAGGTGTCTGAAGAGCCGTTGCCAGTCCGAAATGTCTGCGGTTGTGATACTAGAAATTCATTCCGCATGTTTTGCCTCGTCGTGGCAGTCAATCCCTGGGTAAATCGCATCTGGTTTTGGACGTCTATAATTCACAGTACGTTCCTCATTGCGGAATTCCAGACTGCTGTCTTCGACTGCACGGTTGATAATAGTCTGGATTGCATAGGGTACATTCCAAATTGGATCAATTTGATTTTTGTGGCCATCTATCTCATAGAACTTTTGATCAAAAGTGTTGCATTTGGTTTCTTTGGGGGCAAATTTGCGTATTACACGTACGATTTCTACAACAAAATTGATCTTTGGATAACAATATTTTGCGTTCTTGAAATCATATTGTCCTACGTTGATGTTTTTGTCTCATTTCGATCATTTCGATTGCTGCGCTTGATCAAATCATTGTCCAAGTTTTCAGTCTTGAACGAGATCAAATATTTTTTTCAATCTATAGTATCATCTATGATTCCTTTGTCAATGGTCATGATTCTCATTCTATTCATGTTTGTTTTATTCGGCGTTGCTGGCATGTCTTTTTATCAGTACACGTATCGTCGAAGATGTGTAATGTATTTTGATCCATATATCCGAGCAGTAACTTGCTTTCAAGGTATGGAGTGACACGCTGGAGATCAAGCAACCTGAGCAATGGTGCAAACGTTATGCAGACAAGTTGTCGCTCGATGGGTCGGTGTTGGGCCTTGAGAATACATGTGGTCCCCTGCAAAGCTGTTTAGATATCGGAAACCCAAATTATGGGTTCTCAAGCTTCGACAACATGGCAGGTTGATGGTTTTCCTTACTCATTCGCTGAACTAACCAGTGATTTGCATCAAAGCTGCATTGATTTCTCTGTTTCAAGCATTCTCAACGGACGGTCAATACCAAATTATGTGGGCTGCCTTACAAGGCGAACCCGATTTTGAATTCCTGACATTTATATACTTCATAATATTTGCATTTGCTGTGGGTCAAGTTCTCATCAACGTTTTCCTAGCAGTGTTTGCAAATGTTTTTTCAAAGGTCAGAGAAAAGGAACCAGAAACAGAGAAAGCTGGAGGCTTGGAAAATCAAAGTGAGAGTTTTAGTACTGTTGAAGAGAACACAAGTAAGGAATCAGATAAAAACAATGGTAACGGTCAAAGTCACTTGCCAAAACTTGAAACAGCAGAAATGGGAAAGGACTCAGAATCAAAATACAAGAAAAAAACTGATGAAGCTTCCAAAATTTATCAAAGAATTATGAAAGCTTATGTTGCATTCCAAGAACAAACAAAACGTAAAATTCAGACTAGCGTAATGATGTCTATGGTCTTCAGAAGCGTATACTACGATACCTTGTTGTTTTTGGCAATTATGACAAACTCGCTCGCACTTGCGATGGAAGGAAGTCTTACGGGCCCTAACGTTGACTCAATTTTGTTGACGATCGAAAATTTCTTATCTCTGTTTTTCTTTTGCAACGTTTTCTTGCAGATCATATGTGATGGCTCACTGCACAAACATTTTGAAAATGGAGAGAATGTTTTTGAATTCATAGTAACTTTGCTAACCACAACGGCCCTAATCGCTGAATTCCTTGGAGCAGGCAACAATGCTACATCGGTTTTGAGGGGTGCTGGTATCTTAAGATTGATGAGGGGTTTGAAGTTTTCCTTTCTGCGACCAATCTGGCTGATGCTTATAAAAGCTGTGAGTGCAGGAGTTTCAGTAATCAATCTGATACTTTTCATTTCAATCTTGACTGCAATTTTTTCCTTGACTGGACGAAGTTTGTTTGTTAATAGAATATCGAATGCACAAGCAAATTTTGATGATTTTGGAAGGTCTTGCATGACTCTCTTTCAGGTCATGACAGGAGATAGTTGGTCTGGACTAATGTACCAAGGAATGGACTCTTTCTGCTCCGCCAACGAAGGGACATGTTCGGACCTTTCGTGCAGCACTTGCCCATATGGGTATGTTCTTGTTGCAGCACTATTTTACGTTTTCTTCTTTTGGATCGGCCAATTTGTATTCATTACTATGTTTTTAGCGCTCGTGTTGGAAAAGTTCTCGGTGGAAGAATTCATGACCTCAAGCGTGTCTAAAACAGAAGATGTTTACTTGGATTTTGACGCTGCAATTGAAGAAGTTGCAAAATATCAAAAATTAGCGCCTGCTTTAGTTGCACGACCCTTGATTGAGCAAGCCTTTATTGAGGTAGCCGACAAATCAACAAATACAATCGAGAAATCCAAACTTCTTTCTTTTGTGAAAATGAAGCAGCCAATGCTTATGTGGAGATTTCTGAAAGTCTCGAGATTGTATGATCTTTATCAGGGCGTCAAAAAATGTTTGGCTTGCTTCCGTTCGAGCAAATCAAGTAAGTTACCATCAAGTTTGAAAATAGCACCTTCCGAATCTTTGAAAATGATAGATCGAGGCTCGATAGAGAAAAAAGTTGCGAAAGATATGAGAGAGGACATTAAACTCTACATGTCGAAATTGGCAGCTTTTGGAATATTGGGCGAGGTGACCATCCATGCTATCAAGCTTGGAATTGCAAATCAAGTCAACTTTCGTGATTTGAAACTGACTCCGGTTGATGCAGCTCTCAAGATATTGCGCAACCCAGATATCGCTTGGAGGCTTGGAATTCCGAATTTGTTTGAAAACCGAATCGAACAGGAGGTGGCCAATGCTAGACTCAAATCTGAAGCTCCAATTGATGAAAGCAATCAATTTGCAACGGAAGAACGAGACTCGTTTCGCTCTAAAATGAACCGGTTGTTGGTCAGACTTGCTGACAGTAAGACGTTTGACAACATCGTTTTGATAGCAATAACCATGAGCACGGTCTTTTTGACCTTTGAAACTCCATCTCGATTGATTCCTGGACCCGTATCATACGAGTTGCTGGATTTAATGAATATCTTATTTACAATCATTTTCACAGTCGAGGCTGTTGCAAAAATAGGTGCCAATGGATTGCTTTTACCAAACAGTGTTGAGCACACAGCTTATTGGCAGTCCATTCCGAACAGAATGGACTTTATTGTCCTTGCTTTCAATCTTGCAGAGCTGTTTGGAATAGGCGCTTTGGTTGGAACAAGAACATCGAAACTCATCAGAATCTCAAAAGCATTAAGACCATTGAGGTTGATGAGTCGATTTGAAGGCACTAGAGCAATTGTCAAGGCTCTAGTTGGGTCAGTAAAGCCAATTTCATACGCTGTCCTTTTCTTGTTCATCAATTGTTCGGTGAGCATATCTCTTTCCTTTGCGTTGATTGCTTACTCATAGCTTTCAGATTTTTGCGGTGACTGGAATGGCGCTATTCAGAGACAAGTTCTATTCGTGCAATGACGGGTCTCTCGACGGTCTGCTCGGCGAAGGCCGGACTCAATGTGCTGGGCAATTCTTGAACGAAGACGTTTATTCTCCCAGGTCATGGTCCAACCCTCCGGCTGGCACTCATTTCGATACCTTTCCGGACGGAGTGCTGGCCCTCTTTCGAGTCATCACCTTAAAGTGGAACGCAATCTGGATCACTGGACAGGATGCCTATGAAGTGAATTTGCAGCCTGTGCAAAACTACAACTCGTTTGTTGCAACTGTCTTCTTTGCATTATTTATTTTTGTGGGATCCTTTTTCTCACTGAATCTGTTTGTTTCATTTATTTGTGACGGGTTCTATGCCTCTCAGGGAGTGGATACATCGGAAGAAATCCAATGGGCATCAATTCGAGATATGATCAAAAGGCATCTGCCAGCACGCGAAAGAGTTTATCCCGACAACTTGACAGCTCGATATGCCAGAGGTGTTGTCCTGAGCTATCAGTTTCGCTATTTTTCAGCTGGTTGTCTTTTGGTCAATATCATGTGCATGTCATCGTCTCATGTAAATCCAAGCAGCTCTTTCAGCCTGTTTCTCTCAGTGCAGAACGACGTCTTTTTTGGGATCATGTGTCTTGAATTCGTGCTCGATCTTCTCGGATTCGGTCCAGAAATAGCATTTACGCAAGGGAGTGGATTTGATTTTTTTCTGATTGTCGCTACAATTTTTGTAATGACATTTGAAAGCAGCTTTCGATCTGCTGGTCAGGTTGTAAGATTATTGAGATTATTTCGGTTTTTGATGACGTTGTCATCGCACAGTCTTGTGGCAAGCATTTTCGAAACCGTGGTTCTCAGTACGGTACAGACCGCAAACATCATGGTTGTGCTCCTTGTCAGTATGATCGTTTTTGCCGTTCTCTTCGTTCAGCTGTTTGGCACCACTAAATATGGATCAAGACTTGGGCCACAAGCGAATTATTTCACATTTTATTCTGCAATGCTGACACTATTTCAAATAATTTTTGGAGACGAATGGCATCAGTTGATGGACGATTGTTCTATCAATTTTCCCTCTTGCACTCCTACTGTATACGACAGAAATGGAAATGAGTTGAGGATTGGAGATTGTGGCACACGGGTCGGATCGTTGCTGGGGTACCATTTCTACATGATCATTGTTCATTACACGATCCTGAACCTCTTCATCGGGATGATTATGAATAATTTTGCGTACATTACAACAAAAGACTCACAAGGAGTCATCAAGGAGGCAGAAGTTAAAACGATTTCCCGCATATGGGTGCAAATCTTGGATCCAAAAGCTAGTGGATGTGTAAAGCTGCATCAGGTTTACAAGTTTTTATCAGCTATTGGTTCGCCCCTAGGTTTCTATGACTCAGGCAATAATCTTCACAGGTACCTTTGCATTAGAGAAGATTTGAGTCGTCAGCTGAAAATTCTTGAGGAAAATCGAGATCATGGCAACAAAGGTTTCTTATTTTTCCTCAAGGACCTTGAAAGCAAGCTCTACCAAGAAGCGAACAATCAATGGAAAACAGTGCAGAATCAAGCTGAAGAGTATAGGAAACAACTTGAGTCATACTATTCAGGAAATAAATCATTCAAATCAGATCTAGTTGGAAAGGACGCACAACACGAAGGAACTGATTCTGATGCCAGCGCTGAAAATGATGATTCTCCCTCGGATACAGAGAACCAAGTGCACGTGTCCGGCGGCAACATGGGATCTAAAAGGGATAGAGGACGAGTGCGGGTCAAGAAGATCAAACGTATAGACTCCAGTAAAGCGCTTGACAAGATAATTACGGACTTGCAGACGAAAAGCAAGAGAGAGCTCAAACGACTTGAGAGAGAGGTATACTTTGACCTGTTACTGTTTGTTTTTGTAACCAGCATATCCAGGCAAAAGAGAAAGAGATGTTTGCATTGCAAGCTTCACAATTTTCAAAGCCAACTGTGACTAGCTACATGCGAATGATCTCATTTCTCAGGTGGCTCAGTGAGCTCTTTGTATCTCGACAAAAGATTCTTGAGACTCATCGAAGCTATGAAGTTCTTCTTTACACAGAAGTACTCGAAACTTGTTTGGTGTGGATGAAAAAGTCAATTCTGCCTTCAAGAATAGCTCACAACAAGAACGATTACTTGGATAGCATTCGCTCAACAGCTTCCACGCAATTAGCAACAGCAGTCATCAAGGGAGGAATTCAACGGCGAAGATTCCGAGCTATCAAGAAGATGACTAACGCGTTGTTTACATCGACGCACTTCCTCAAGAAGAACAGACGAAATTTGTTGAAGCAAACTCGCAGTTCCTCTTTCAAAATAAGATCGTTTGGTTTGGATTCCAAGAGAGCAGAGGAAATCTTGTTGAGTAACCACTCTGACGCGCTTGTGAAATTTGCAAAACTGGTCAAATATCGGTTTATCACAGAATCTGAAATATTGGAAATCGCCGAGGAAGGAGGAGTTGTTGTGCAAGAAGAAGACATCATGGATGTAGATGAATTCATGCTCAACCAAATATTGTCTCTGCAAGAGATTTCGATTCTCATACCTCACATCGACTTGAGGGAAAAGCTTGACGACCTTATAGAGAAGGGATATGAGAATTCCCTTTGGAAACTTGCAAGAAGCATGGGTTTTATCGCAGGAAATTCTGCAAGGTTGTCCTCGTTGTCTCATGCTCAAGTGAGTGAGCTTTTGCATAAGTTCGAAGAGGATTCCAGCGAGAAAAACAACATAGCTGAATCACAAGCTCGCATGAAGCAGTACAAGTTACAAATGGCTCAGTATCGCGAGATCAAAGGCTCTTTGAGCGACATTACACGAGGAAATCAGGAAATAACAAGAGTGATCCTTGAAACTCGCAAAAAATGTGATGAGTTGCAAAAGGAAAGGTCTAAGCTTATGAAGACTGATAGAACTTATGCCGCAGACGACTCGTCTTGAGAGCATTTCACTGAATTTTATTTCTCGTGTCCTGCTTTGTTGGGGCGCCAAGCTTAAAGATCGAGATCTCTAGGAAAGAAGAGATCTCCCAGCATGCTGAGATACTGTAATGCAAGAAAGACAGAGAAGCAATAATGGAGAAGATAAAAACAGCCTTTCTGGTCTCCAACCCTATTAGAAGCATACCTGCGCAGAATCGTCATCAAGACTGCGCTCAGGAAACGAACAGACTCACATGATAGCAACATGGTTGGCATTACGAACAGAAAATACTTGGATGACAACTCGACATGCGACATATGAGCAACGATGATGGAGATGACCTGCAAGACACAGTCACTTCCAAACCAAAACTCCACGATCAATACATAAGAAGATGTTTGAAATCCGATGCCAAGAAGGAAGAGAACTTCCATGCTCGGAGTAAGCTCGTCAGCAATCATGGCAAAGCTTACTGTACAGTATTCAGATCCACAGATGGAGAAAAACTACATTCTACCGCATGAGGACAAGCAGGTAATAAACAGACCACCCCACAGTTGCCATGGCTTTGTGGTGGCATGTTGCACCCCAGATTTGTTGTAGCATTCATGGATGTTCGATACGATCGCATTGAATGAAAAAATGAAAATGCCCAACGTGGGAATATCTGCAATTTTGATTGAGAATGCTAATTCTCTTGTGAACAGATCTGGGTCCACAAATGCGCACAAAAGATTTGTTATGATTCCTCCCCATTGAATTTCCGTCTGCATAAAAGTCATTTAGGAGTGGTTGAATTTCACTTGGTACCACATCAAACAACCCGAATTGAAGGTACCCAAGGTAATAAGTCTGCAGCATGCTGGTCAAAGACTTGTTCGCATGCCAGGCTTTACCTGGATGTGAGCCCCAGCAAAAGACGCCATCGCTGATAGAAAGGTGACAAAGCCATACCAGCCTGTGCCCAGCTGAAGTACATAAATGCTCGAGAGTGCGGCAAAGATGGTAGATATCGCATCACACCCATGGTCGAAAAGCTCTCCGAAACTTGATTGCGAGCCTGTTCTTCGAGCCTGCTTGCCGTCTAAAGCATCGCAGGTCTGATAAATAAAAATCCCGATTGCGTTCAATAAATAGACCCACTGAGGGGCAGGAGACGACAGATCTTGACAGCTGATGATGGTGATAATAGCTGGTACCACCATGAAGAATAGTCCTCCTAGGGTCAGTGAGTTGGGTGCTGACCAATGGACAGACAAGCTCGGATCCTGACTGGAGGGCAAACATTCCACTAGCCATGACCAGAACTTAGACATGACGTGCTTGTCGAGGATTGAGCTGCCTCTCGAAGCATATTTGTGATCAAATGCTAGTGAATACAACTCCTCTTCGCTGAGGTATTTCATGACTTCAGATCTGCGGAAAATTCAAACATGGGAAGCAACAAGATAATCTATCATTGGTTTCTTGTTTCTGTTCATCTAGATTCTATTCCCCTTCTCGTCTCTCATCCTTCCATCGGCCTCTCTGTCTCCCTGCCCCTCTTTCGCTCCTGCAGCCCTTCCCCTCCTCCCCAAACACGCCAGTACAGACGTCGCCCTTGCATGTGCAAGGATTTTCACTTGTCGAAAATCTAAAATTATCTTATGTTCGCAGGAATCAAAACAGTGGTGTTCATGTAACGGTTATCATAACGGCTATTGCCACATCAGGCGGCCGATGTCGGAACGAAGCAAGGGCCGGAGGAAGGAGCAAGGGAAAGGACGAGAGAAGACAAGAGGGAGGGATCAAGCGAAGGATCAGGCAGAAGCAAGTATGAACGAGATGAAAGACTGTGAGAAGGAGCCCAAGGCGATGGCACAAGCAAGCCCAGAGGATGAAAGCACGCGTGCAGACTGCGGCCAACACAGTGGAACTCTCACTATTGACCCTAGTGGAGGTTGCAAGGAGGATAAGATGGAGCGTGAATCTATCCAAGAACTCTCAGGAACGGTCTGTTCCTTCGACAGAAGCATTGAAGAAGGTCAGATTCGGACAGATGATGGTGTCACATATAACTTCAAAATATCATCTTTTGTTGATCCAAGCCAGATATTTGAAGTCAATCAGGTCTTTACTCGCAAATTTTCTTTCAGAATAATCGTGCTGATATTGAACGTATAGCGCATTCGATTCCATGTACGCCAGAGCGACAACCAAGTCATGGACTTAATGTTGCTCACCACAACTGGCGGCCAGCAACTGGAAACCTCGTCCGATGAAGGTTCTTTCCCTATGCTGAGTCAAGCTGTTTCTGACCCCTCCCTTTATCTAAGCCAAGTGTCACTCCCAAGGAGAAAATGTAGGAGGTGAACGGCTTCTTCGAGACGATGCAGAATGCTTCTTGGCCGATTACACAAAGGCTGGATCTGCAGGGCCCGGAAATAGCTTGAAATTCAAGCACTACAATGCAGTGAAGAAAGCAAAGATCTCTCGGGCACTGGTGGAGGTTGATCCTGATGTGCAGCTGAGGGTACGGAAAGAGCCTTCGGTGGATGCTGAGGAAATAATGTCAATCGGGGCGGATGATGTCGTCGAGGTTGTCGGGGAGTGCGGCAACTTTCTGAGGTTGTCCGGAGACGAGGAGAGATGGATTCTCTACCAGCAGGACGACATTATTCTCATAGATTTTCTCTTGTCGAGTTGGTCATGGGGTGGTAGCTGGGGATTTGGAAACAAAGCAAGTACCATTGAGGTTGATAGCATGGATGAAGAAAAGCATGAGAATTCCGAGAAGGATTCTTCGCAGAGTTGGAATTTCTCAGGTTGGACCAAGACTGTGGCATCTTATGCTCCTGTGGCGAGTGCGCTTGGAACTGTATCAGCAGTAAGCAAGAACATACTCGCAGCAGGCAATGATGATAAAACACAACCTGAAGTCCATACAAGTGATAGTGAGGGTCCAGACCTTGCTGATTCGATCACGGGTGAATTTGATCTTTTGATCTTGTTTTTTTCTTACTCTTCCATTGTTTTAGCAAAGGTCGAACAGAGTTTCGACAAACCGATGGAGTTGGAACAGGGAGGGCTGACGTCGGTGCGGGTTGTTTCGCAGGGCATCTCAATGATAGAAGGGACACTCGGGTGGCTGGGGAGTACGGCAAAGGAGAAGGCCAAAGCAGTCTCAGAGTCCATCAACAGTGACGACTTGATGGATAAGGCTTGGTCTGGTGTCGCCTCGGGGGTCAAGGCGTCTTCCAACGCTGTCTCCAGTGCTTCAGAACTTGCTTCTCGCACAACGAACGCAGTTGTCAACAGTGAAACTATTAGCAAGGTTGGGCGGTTTGGTAAGGATACTTTTGCAAACGTCAGCAACACGGTCATGTCTGCAGCGGGGTCTGTGCTGGTGAACAGCAAGGATAATGATGCCTCTCATCCCAACCGCTCGCTTGGCGGAGTTTTATCTATCGAACTAAGTGGATGCGTGATACAACGAGATCCGCACGTCGACGATGAAGATGAGGACCCGTTCATGTCAGACGATTACAACACGACACCCATGACATCTGGTGCGCTTCAATCTATAAGCAAACTTGTGCAAGAGCGGTTCACAGACAGGGTATAACTTGGATTGTCCGGAGTTGCCTTCATTCCTAATCTCACTCAAAGGTGTATCTTATCTGCGTAGCTGCTCCAGCTGTTCAAGCCCGCGTTCTTCGCTGGTTGTCATCAAGGAACTTCTACGAAAGCACAGGAACCTCAAGAGGTACTTCCCTTTCTTGCAATCTTTTCCACTCACACTTGCATGCCAAGAACAAGTACATTTTTGCAGAGAGTGGGATGAGAAAGCCGATCTGTGCAAAGAGCTTGGCGTGACGTTTGCAATCGAAGCTAGCGTCACTGGCGCTGGGATTCTGGAAAGCGTGGTAGAGAACGTCTTGCTGTTTGGGGATGGCTATGAAGTAAGCGAGGCCATCAAACCTTGCGAGGAAGGGGCAGAAGAAAAGCAGTCCGACGCATGGTGGGAGTCTCTTTGTAGCCGCCTGCTCCCGCTCGAGGCTGCAAGCAAGACTCCGGAGGAGCCCGAGACAAGTAAAGAGGATTCATAAACCTTGATACCAACAGCAGCCATAACCACACGAACATCTCGTTGCACTTTGCAGCCAGCAATGCTAGCTGACATTCAATGTCCTCATCTCTTCGGCTTGCAGCTGGTCTAGGCGTTTACTTTGCCTGATGAGCTTGGATTCGTAGTTTTTCACCATCCTGGACATCTTTTGCCTTGTCTCCAACAGTTCATTTTCAAGGCGAGGAATCTTACTTTCTGCCTCGCCGTATCTGAACTCAGCAGCCTTGGCAGCAGCGATCAATCTCTGTTTAAGATCTAGGATGTACTCTGCATCAGATTTTGCTTTGCGCTCCAATGAAGAAATCCTGTTCCGAAGAGATTGAACTTCCTGCTTGGATAAATCACGAGCGATTTCCTTGACTTTCATCATAGCTGAGTTGTATTTACTGGAAAAAGTATCTTGAGCAAACCCGTTCTTGATCCTTGCCTGATGAGCCTGCTTCAGAGTGGAATATCGTTCTTTCAAGAGCTCGTTCTGCTGCTTTAGAGGAGCTATGATGCGTTGGGTCTCTTTCAACTGTTGCTCCCTATCTCTCTCTCTCGCGCGGTTGATCTCTCGCTGCAACTTGTGCTGCCGGTTCCGAGTTCTCATCTCGATGGCGTCGAGAGACCGTTGTGAAGCCTTGAGAGTCTCGTCGAGCTCTGCGATGATTCTATCTTTAGCCCTGATCTCTTGAAGCAGCTTTTTCTTTGTGACTTCTTCGTCTTTGCTAAACACATTGGTATGATCCCACTCTAAACCGGAGTCCAAGATGTAAGATTCTCCTTCCTCGGTCTCTTTCATCACAGTTGCCCACGGCCCTTTGGATCTCAGAACTCCTGGAACCCACAGCAGCGGGGAAACGAGAGAACGCGTTCCTTTTCTTGGAACTTCGATTTCATCTTCGACAAACGACACCTTTCTTCGGATGGCCTTGAAATCATTCGCATCTTTCAAGATGTTCGACGACAGCGGCGGGGGGACCATGAGCTGTTTGGAAACGTTTTCTGTAACCTGATTAGCTGTTTCTTCTCTTTCCTTCCTGAAGTTTTGGATATCGGGAGGGTGTTCCCTGTAATGATGTAAAAGTGTGGAGGTCATGTAACACAGATCCGAACGATCAAATCAGTTAGCCATCGGAGTTTGACTCCTGCAAGCTCCAAACGTCTGCCAGTCGCCTCCTCCTTCACACCGATGATATCGGATCTTCGAGCCTCTCGCCCTCGTCTGTGGAGCTCACGGAGTGCTTCAATGGTAGCATGGGCCGACCGGGACTCGATCACTGCGGCACTCTCCTGATTGTCCTCGTACTGATTTTAACTTAACTTTGAGTAAAAAAGAGTGGCAGCGGCCCGACCCAGTAGAGTAGCAGGCCGCGGCTGGTGACCGGCGGACGCCCGACTCGCTCCCCGCCGGGCCCGGCATAGCGGCTGCCAATCCAGTCAGCAGTTTAAAATTGAAGCACGTGGCTCAGGTTCCGTGATCACCAAAGCCTATCACGAGTCCTTACAGCAGACCACGGCCAGAGGCAGAAGTAGAGCACAAAGACGACAAGCGGTAATATCCTTCAGTGCCTTTGACAAAGTTCTATGTTTCACACTGAGGCGAGGGCGTGATGAGCGGAAGTTTCTTTCCGTGTCCCTTTCAAATTAAGTAAATTGTTGTCGTACCGGAGAACGTCCGATACATACCCTGAAAGTCCCGGGATAATGTAGGGGTCCTTGAGGTCTCCGACAAATATTGGACTGGAGGGTACTTCATCCGGTCTATTATGTGGGTAGGGGTAGTCGCAAGAGGGCGCCGAATCCTTTCTTGGCGTATAGTAAAGATTGAGCAGCCGGAAGCTCATTCGAAAAGAGAATATTTCGAATTACATTACAACACACAAGTTGTCCCCTTCTGATCATATAGTTGAAGTCGAATCCTCTCACGAGGAACCTCCGCATCTACACCCACTGCCGTCGTCATGGGGTTCTTCAGTGATCGTGGACAATCTTTATCCTTCTTTTCCTCTAGTTTGAACAAGCTTACCTTTGGTTCGGGAAAGCAGAATGAGCGAACTCTGCATGCCAAAAGAAAGTGCTCTTTGAATCCTGTGGCAGTCACCGAAGAGACAAAGCAAAAAGTACAAGAATTGAACGAGGAGCGAGAGACCAAGCACGGATGTCCATCACGCCTGAAACAGTTGATATCGCTTGCCAAGTCGATCAGGATCATCAAGAGAAAGACCACAGTGTACAGTGCTCGAGGAGAGGCCATGTCTTGGGAATCAGATACAGCTGCAAGCAAGCAACAAGGGTGAATCTGTCCTGCTCAAGATGATGATATTTTTGTTCACTTATGTCTGTAAATTATTCCTGCATTGATCTCACTATTTCTGATAAAACATTGTGCGTTCATTTCAAACATTCAGTTTTGAACACTCTGCAAGGAACCATCGTCCGTTGAATTCCATGCCCTAGTGCAGCTTTCTACTAAGGACAGTGCAGATGTGTTTGATCTTTTGCAAATAAACAACATCATACTACAGGGCGTAGGTGCAGTCAGAACATCTACACCTTACAGGATCGTCGAGCGCTGACCAAGGATCTCGTACCTACAACAGCTTGCGAAAATAGAGTGAAGATCCCTTGTCTGGAACCGATTGATAAGAATCTGTCCAGGCGCAAACTTCGAGTTGCTTGCGTGTTGAGCCAGACTTGTTATTTCATGCATGCAACGAATTGATATTCACATGATCTGCCAGCCATTGGATCAATTACTTTGTTCGCATTTCCATCATTCAAGTTCGGTTTTTTGAGTTTACTTCCGAGTTCGAAGTAGTCTCCATGCTGTCTCAATGATGTTCTACTCTAAGCGCTTACCGCCTTACCGTCGGGACTGTTGACTGACTGAGCCTCAGTCTCGGTCAGGGGTGACCGTACCATGTGCACGGCAGTGCAGTCACAACGCCGCTTCCGAGTCAGGCCCCAGTTGGAGTCTCATCATCGACGTGCGGCAGTGCGGTTGCCACCGACCCAGTAGTACTACGGTACACAGCCTGTAGTGCGCCTGATCGAGTACGGTCTTACTATATGTCAGAACGCCGCCGTCGCCGGACGATGCCGCTGGCTGGCCCGGGCCACACTTGATGGCGGACTCCGGGAGTCCGACCGGACCGTCCGGTCGTGCAAGAAGTAACGGAATGGAACTTTATAACGGATTCACACGCATAAAAGGAGCAATGCAGTGCGTTCAGTCAGGTCGAGGGTGTTGGGCCCTGGCGATGTTGGTGATCGCCACCTTGATGTCTTCTCCTCTATCCGTTGGTGCCTTTTCTATGACTTCCCTGCCCATATCCGGTCTCAAGGGCGGCGCAAGGACAGGAACATTGCGCCTCCAATGTGCTACGACTGCTGGATCAGTGTCGGAGGTGAAGCGAGACATCTTACAGATCGCAGCAGCAACGGACAGAGGTCAGAGGCTCAACCAGCTCGTAGCTCCTGTCTACCAAGAGTCTCGTGGAAAGATTGCCAAGCTGATCGACGAGTTAACAAAGGTGACATGGAATTCTCTTGAAAGTTTCCATGTGAGACAATCCACAGAACGAGTGTGAGATCAGCGAAAAGACTCTTTCTGGAGAATGGGAGCTTGTTTACAGCGACGTGGAGCTGTTTCGAAGCAGTCCTTTCTTCCTAGCGATCGAGCAGGCTCTCGACACTTCTCCTGGCATTCCGACTCTCGGCAAGTGGCTCGGTGAGTCGAGGGTGGTTGTGTACCTGTGCTCAAGACATGTACAGGAATAACGGACCCAACGAAGAAGTCGGTTAGCAGAGAAGCTGGATGATGCAAAGTTGCTGCTGACTACAATCAACCATGACAGGCCATGTTCTTCAAGCTGCATCAGCTTCAAGTAACGTTTCCCTGAGGATACTTTTGCCCTTATCTGAGCTCAGGTCATGTCCTGGGGGGCGAGCACTGTGGGAAGAGTGTCACAGAATCTAGATTTTGAGAAGCAGGCAAGAGCATGGAGGAAGGAGGAAGAAGCTTTTTGCTGACGTCATCATGGCAGGAGTTGGAGTCTGCCTTCGACACCATCATCTTCGGGTTGACGGTGATCCCCATCATTGGGTTGTCGAGACTTATTCTATGTCTTGCTTCTGACTCTCGTCTCAGATGGTTCAAACTCCTCCCTACCTTCGGCGGCCGCGTCGTCACACTCGCTGACAAACTTCAGCTCGAGGGATCAACGCTGGTTGCCTCAAGTCCCTCGTACATGCGATACTCACCCCGCAGGAAAGACCATGGAGCTGCAGAAAACTGAAGTTCGGACGTGCCCTGGCGTGAACCGACTGCCCCTATTTGCTGACTTCTTCATGGATAGGTAAGAAGAGGCTCTGCTGAGGATTTGCTGAGCTGTGTGCAGGTGGTATCCTGTCAACTCGGTGTGGAAGCTATTGCCGTGGAACGGGGGTCCCTTCAACGGACGAGCTCCGAGTTGCAAGGCAAGCAGTGAGAAGGAGGAGGGAGGGCGCGTGAAATGCTTTTGCAGATGGAAGTGGTGTATGTGGATCAGGACCTGAGAGTCTCTCGGGACTTGAGCGGCGCGCACTTTGTTTACACTCGTCCACAATGAAAAAGAGAAGACACGAATTAGACCCGCATCTGTCCGACCTTTGACAGAACCTGCTTATTGTTCTTGTTCAAATGATCCTGCAACCAGTCAGAACGATCATCACTGAGATCACATTATGCTTACTAGGCTGAGGTCAAGCGGAGGACAGACAGCCTCGTTCATCGGCTTGAACATTGCAAGCACCTGATAGCACCGCATTTACCCTCCTGCTTAGCAACTGCACATTCACTTCACCTCCTCCTGTGAAGGCTGCGGCTGCCATGACGGTTTTCCGTCCTTGTCAGTTTCGAATGCTCGCACCTGCCTTCACTTTAACCAGCGGAAAGCGAACACGAACCAGTGCTTACCCCCTCCTTGAAGTCTTGCCACTTGCGATGAACAAGTCGCCACTATGTACGAAGCTTCAGATTTGAAGGGGGCAAAGTGATGTCAACCTCTGTTCTCAAACATTCCTCAAGTTCGCAAGATGCTCCTCGTCGGAACAGTTCGAAGGTGACATGAAGAGCAGTCGGAGACATGAGCTGCAGACGTTCAAGCGTCCTGGTCCATGTCAGTTAAGATGGACTTGAATTGAAATTCTCACGATTGAGCCCATGGAGTGCGTTCCTGTTGTAATGCTTCCAATATCTCTGCCACGGATTGCTGTCCGAAGCATCTGCAGGCTCAGTCAGACAGGCCTCTTGCTTCTCATCCTCGTGCCGATCGATCGCTTCTTGGTTCTCCTCGAGGTGCGTAGGCTCAGTGACACCCGGCATGGAATATCTGGTGAGAGTCAGCCCTCGCTTCTGAGCGCAACTTCACGTCACCGAGCGTAGTAGGAGGGAGGAGAATCAAATGTTTTGGGAAGGCAAGTCAACTCTTTGGTGCTCTCGAAACTGACGTAACGTTGGTGAGAATCAACCTCCTTGATTCTCTCTCACCTGGCCGAATGGTCGGCAACAATCGCATCCACCTGCTCCGAAGAGACGTCCGCAGGCTGTCCGATGGCTCGGTAAGCATGGTACACGTGCATCGAAGACGAAAGTCACCGAGTTGATCAGAGCTTTCAGGCATTTGTCCAATCGATTCCTCGGCACAAAATGTGAAGCAGCTCCTAACGACGGGCAGTAAGATGTCTACCCAGCACGATACCAGCTGTATCACCAGCATAGAGCGCATCAGCTCCGTTGATCCGAGCTCCAGTCAAAGCGAGGTACAAGCCGATATGTCCCTTGAGGCGAGGGAGGTAAAAACTGCAGCCATTGCCGGGCGACATACCAAGAAAGTGCGCATGCTAGGAGCAAGTGATTGTCACGCACAGACAGAGACGAGGATGCATAACCTGAAAAGACAAGACAGTTCGACTTGTCGCTATTCTCATATGCCCCTTCCCCGACTGTCACGTGCCCGGGTGAGCGGATCAGCAAGTTGCCCTTCAGGTTCTGACCTGCGACGTGTGGGCGAGTGCCAGGGCCGCACCAGCTCCGATGCAGTGCCCGTCCATCAATGCCAGCCTCTTCTTGCTGCTCTTCGCTATGATCCATCCAAGTTGATACTGCACATGCTGGGGATCCAGCTGACCAGCACTCGTGAGTTGAGGCGAGCTCGCTATCTTGTGCTTCACCTCATGAGGACGATTGTCCCTGTTCATCGCCAACGCTCTGACGTCTAGCCCCATGCAGAAACTCTCTTCTCCTCCTTTGAAGATTGTAAACTTTTCGTACCAGTTGCAATCAGACAACTGACAGCCAGAAAAGTAAGTCAGTGGGGATAGACTACCAAGAAAAATGCATACCTGGATGATATCCTTCAAGCTTCGTAAAGCCTCTTCGGACAATGTACCTCTTCTGTTCTTGAAACTGAAGACCTTGCAATTGTGATAACAATCTACCTGGAATCAAATGTGAACACCCAAGTCAATCGTGTAGATGAGAACCATTATTTCACCCTTGTCGACCTGCCCGAGGAAGTCTTTAGATCTCAAAGGGTCCTTCAAGCTCTGTGACAGTCTTTGTGCCAAGGTCTTAGTACCATGTCCTGCCACCTACGATGCGTCAGCGGCGGGATCAGGCATGTTTCCACAAGAAACCGTAGGTGCGGCCGACTCCTCGTTATGTGCCGAACTGGACTGGTCTTGCTGTGCTTTCAACTTCTTGAGCTGCTCCTCAAAGCTTCTGGTCTTCCTCCCCGTATCGACTCCAAGTTTCGACGACAAGCGCTTGCGAGGCATGGAGAATGGGTTTGTCATCCAGCGCGTCCTACCCGCAAACGTATAGCTCTTGAGTACCGGACACATCTACACGAGGACAAGAGTAAGACAGTTGTTTCAGCAAAAGATTTCATCTCATCGCATGCTTCGATCACTGCACTCTGTTGCCCTCAACTAAATCTTCACCTGGCCGCTACAATCTAGTGCCTCCTGACTTGCCGATGCTCGGGGAAATGTTCATGACCGAAGGGGACGGAAGACTGGCACTTGTTGTTCCGCATCCTCTGAGCTGCTACTCGGCTCTACCAACAGAGGAATGCAATGTACTGACATCTCGCCATGGTGCCATCGAACGTCTGCTGCTTCGCTCATTGCCCGGAACCTCTCGCATCACGCCCTTTCCCCCTCCAGGTCAACAAGCATGTTCTTGCAATTCCCCCACCGTTGGGGAACCGTTACATGGTATTCGGGAGGAACTTGCAACTTCAACCTTCAGCCAGTATGAGGCCCCCGCCTGCCTTTCATCGTCTGCGTGCTCGTCTGTTTCGACAGTATCCAGCTCGCATGGGGCTTGCCGTCCTCCTCGCTCGCGCAGGGCAGACATTTACTCACAAGTCGAAATCAGAGTAGCCTATGCTGACATTTACACACAAGTCGAAATCAGAGTAGCCTATGCTGACATTTACACACAAGTCGAAATCAGAGTAGCCTATGCTGACATTTACACACAAGTCGAAATCAGAGTAGCCTATGCTGACATTTACACAAGAGTCGAAATCAGAGTAGCCTATGCTGACATTTACACAAGAGTCGAAATCAGAGTAGCCTATGCTGACATTTACACACAAGTCGAAATCAGAGTAGCCTATGCTGACATTTACACACAAGTCGAAATCAGAGTAGCCTATGCTGACATTTACACACAAGTCGAAATCAGAGTAGCCTATGCTGACATTTACACACAAGTCGAAATCAGAGCAGCCTATGCTGACATTTACACACAAGTCGAAATCAGAGTAGCCTATGCTGACATTTACACACAAGTCGAAATCAGAGTAGCCTATGCTGACATTTACACACAAGTCGAAATCAGAGTAGCCTATGCTGACATTTACACACAAGTCGAAATCAGAGTAGCCTATGCTGACATTTACACACAAGTCGAAATCAGAGTAGCCTATGCTGACATTTACACACAAGTCGAAATCAGAGTAGCCTATGCTGACATTTACACACAAGTCGAAATCAGAGCAGCCTATGCTGACTGAGCTACGAGGTGAGCCGGAGAGGAAGACCCAGAGCGAAGAGAGAAGGGGAGATGAGAGAGTCAAGTATCATGAGTCAAACTCTGATACCCACGCTTGAGGAAGATATCGTTCCTGCGTGCCTCCTCCAGTGAGTCTGAGCGGCGCTTTGTTCTTGCCTTTTTCCTGTGGTCGATCTCTCTGCTGTCTCTGCCCTTCCTCGTCGCCTGTCTCCATGATCTCCGACATCTCATCTGGACTCGTGCGGTTCTGATGTCGTCCTGAAGAAGCAGTACGCAAGGAGTGTCTTCTGCTGAAGTCGAAGACAGCTTTGGCTCCCCGTGCAAGCTTGTCTCGCGTCCAGGTCACGGAGTTCTGTCTCACTCTCCTCACCCCCAGCATCTGCATCTGCTCCCTCTGCCGCTGCCGCTGCTGCAAGAATCCCAGCAGGCCCCCCATCTCCCGGTTGTTAGTCTTCTCGTCCCCGCTGAATTGGGGAGGAGGCGGAGCTGGATGGGTCGCGATCTGCGTGTCCTGCTCCTGCTGCGCTAGCTCAACTCTGTCGTGCAGGGGCTCTACATTTCCTTCCTCGACATTGTCAGCCCCCTACCAACCTCTTGTCAACATCTCAAGCCTCGTCGCAGCTTCCACCTGGTTCGTCGTCGTGCCTTTCTGCATGGCCTCGAAGAACTCCATGACGACTCTGTCCCCTCGGAACTGCATCAGCACCTCCTGACGCGTTCTCATGTTACTCTCTTGCCGCTTCATTCCACATGTTCAGCTGACCTTAGGAACTTTGGCGCCATTCTGCAGCAGCAATCCAGCCATGGCCAGGTCCTTCTTCCTCATCGCGATCTCGAGCGCGAAGAAAGCTCGGCTGCGACATGGTCATTGTCGTTCTCCTTTAGCTCCTGCTTACCGTTTCCTGACCTGCACGGTCGTTCCCTTCCTCTTCCCATCGACTTGCACGATGTCAACCCGATTGTTCGCCCAGGCTCCTCGACCTTCCCCGTCAAGTCAGGCAGGGCTCACTGAATGCTCTCGCTCACTTGACGCATAGTCAGGAGACGCGCCCAAAGCCAATGCGGCACGAGCAGCGACCAGGTTGCCTGTGAATACAGCCATGCACAGAGCTTCGCCCGTTTCGTGACAGCCTGCCAACATGTTATCACTTGGAGCTCACAAAGACTTCAGACCGATAGAATGCTCTAGAAGATCCTGTTAAGCGCAAGCCCATCAGATGAAAGTGCAGTGTCATACTTCTACTACTTGCCTGAAGTAAGATATAGTTGAAGGAGCTCCTGATGAGATTGAAAAAGGAGAGAAGAATTGAGCTTATCAAAATCGTACCACCTAGACATGTTTTGCAATCAGCGTTGGCACTTGTTTGTACTTTTTAGATCACTTAGACCATCCAGTTCGTACGCAGGTATCGTTTGCCAAGCTCGCAATTGGATGAGTGATTGTGGAAAACTTTGAAAGAGGGAGCAGAAGAACGAAAGTACTAGGGAGTTCACAGATATTCCTTCTCGCATGAATTTCGCAAAGTCTTGAAAGTTCTGGTGACAAATTCCAAATCTGAAAGCTATCTCAAGGGAAGTGAGGAACAAGTATGTAGCTCACGGAGCAAGGGGGCAAGAAAGGATAGCGAAAAGCTCTAGTAGAGTTCCACTGTCCCCACTGTCAGCTCTTGGATCACGATCTTCACCGCAGTCAAAGACCTGTGTGCCACGTCGTCGAGAAATTCAAGTCTCTCATGCTCGTCAATGCTCATCATGTCTGCTAACGATGCGCCATGGCAGAACCCGAACTTGTCAATATCAAGCGCTCCGAACCCTGAGGACAGATGTAAAAACACCTTTCCTCCCATCGAGGTTCCCACCTGCAGTGAAGGCGGCGACTGAAGGACCGATGACCGGGAGCCACAGGAGCATTCCTCTTCCAACTGAGAGCGGAGCAGACACCTACTCCGAGTCATATCATAGTCATATCAGGTGTTGAGTCATATCATAGTCATATCAGGTGTTGGGTAGGAGGCGTACCTTCGAGGCCCACCACCAGTAGGCTACGACATAGAATCGCCAAGAGAGGATCTGAAAGAAGAGGGACAGCACAAACCACCAGCGATGACCCCCATGCGCCCACATGACTAGCTGGTACGAATTCAAGTCAGTTCCCCCTGGTCCCGTGACCGAAGTTTGCGTCGCTTACCACAGCCAAGTCAAGGAAGAGGTCCAGCCCTGCAACACTCTTACATCCTTGGGCCCTCAGCGGGCATAGAGTACCTGGCATTAACGAGAAGAACGCCAGGAGAGGGCGGAAACAAGCGAATCTATAGCGATAAACGATGAGGCATATGACAATGATAGTGCTTTCAAGAACCTTGCTCGAATACAACTGTATCGAACCCTCTTGTGCTTCATCTTGAGCTCCGTGAGCGACTTGGTGAGGTCTCCTGAGATGGAGTCCACATCACTCCTATTCTCAAGGACAGCTCCTGCAGCCGACAGTCATGCGAGTTTCGAGTTGCCCTCCTCACTCACGCGTCCTGAACAGCATCGACATAAAGATAATGGTGCCCAGTAGAGCGTCAAACCCTAGTAGTGCCCATCCTATTTTACACCTACATACCATGGGTCAGATGCCTCCAGCTCAAGCTCCAGTAGGAGCATGCTCGGACCTCAGACGCGTCTCTTGCCCAAGCTGCCAGATTTGCTTCAGGAACAGATAGAATCTGTTGGTGCCTTGATAGTGGCTGATCTCAGGGAAGAAAGACTTGGTGTAGTTGTAGTTGGTGGCGTTGGTTTCCCATATCAGAATGCAGTCAACACGTGCTGCAGCCGAGTGAATGAATCATCGACGAGCTCACATACTCTCACCGTCGGCAACTGGATCGCGGAATGAAATGAATGAAAAGACGATGACAGACAGGATGGTGGACACGGTGCCTGCATGGCGTCAGTGAACGAAGCAAGCAGACGGCATGACTGACAGCAAGAGGTCAAGAAAGCGATCCAGGTGTCATCCTTCCAGTCAATCTCCAACTTGTGGATTTCATACTGTTTGGCGATGTCTTCTTTTCTCATCGCTCCTGATACTTCTGTCGAGCTCTTCTCAGCTCTCCCTTGCAATCTCAGGTCAAGACAAGTCCAGCAGGCCGGCTGAGAGTCTCCTGCTCGAGCTCTTGCTCGGCAATGCCTCCAGGTGATCGATCGCATCGACCATCGTCGAACAACGCCTGGCAACTAGTCATACTCGGACTGATCTGCCGTTGTGACAATAGGTCATTCTTTTTAAGTTTTTTTAGGTTTAGGAGATGTCACCGCATGGCTGAGGCAGGTGGCGGAGGCAGGTGGCGGGAGGAAGGGAGGGGGTTAGAGGGTAGGGAGGAGGAGGCGAAGTGAAGCAAGTCGAGGAGTGATGGCGCCAGTGGAGGCTCAGGACGGCTTGCGAGTGGTGGGATACAATCTTCCTCCTCGCATCGGGTACAAAGTCAAGCTGACGAAACAAGGTCTTGCCAGTCATCCTGCTTAGTGCATGCTCATGATTGTGTTGACAGGCGAACAGTCGTTTGACGAAGTTTACCACAAGATCTCAGGAGGGCGCGAAGGAACGATCACTGATGTCAGAGAAGACGGTCAGATCTGTACAGTTCGATGGGCCCCCGGTGAGGACGAGCATCAATACCGTACAGGTTCCTGGCCCCTTACCCTCGAGTGCGTCTCTGAAACCTCTGGCAGGAAAATTCGGGAGATTCGAGCTCTACTGTGCAGCAGACATGGAGCAAAGGATGAGCAACCCATTTGAAAGGGATCTGCTGAAAACTGAAAACCTCCCCATTCAAGATTCAAATGTGGAACCAAGTCTTGAAAGCCTTTTTGGCAAGGAGAAATCCTTTGAGCCAGGCCAACAAGAGGATGGTAAGAGAAATGAAGCTTCTCTCAGTCTTCTTCCATCGAGGATCTCAGAATCCTTGGCTCCACCGGCCTCGCTCAATTCGAAAGCCGAAGACGCGAACAGACCTTCTAGCAACGCGCTGTTGCCAACCTTCAGCGATGCTGCTGTGACGCAAGGAAGCAGTGCAAGAACTCGCTACAAGAACCCGCTCAACAAGTCCTCCCTGGCGCAGAGCGAGACCATCTCCTTGTCTGGCAGCATCTCCAACGGAGGGATCAAGAAGGAAGAAGCCCTGGTAGCTGGTAGACCGCCAGTGAAGAAGTTGACAATCGTAGACAGTCCAGAAGTATGCAGGCCTGCAGATCAGTCCAGCAAGGGTTCACCTGATGTGAAGTCACCCGAGCTCGAGCTGGCAGCTGAGAAACCGAAACCTCAGTCTCTCGTGTCCATGGTTGTCAAGAATCCGTTGCGACAAGGGCTGGAGTGGGCAGAGAGCAAAAAAGTGACAGAGGACCAGGAGCATCAGCAGTCTCAGACTGATCCTTCGCTCATGACAATCCTGGTCAAGAGGCCGCTGAGAATGGGCCTTGAGCTGGCAGATACGATGACTGAGCAGGCCCAACAAGACCAACGGACAAGTCCCTCCCTGATCTCCCGCGTCATCAAGCAGCCCATTCGAAACTCTGGTCTCGTCATGCCCGAAGAAACCTCGAACGGGAATCAAGAGCCTTCGCTTCTCACTGTCGTCATCAAACGCCCACTGCAGCAGTTTGTCTGGGGTCCTTCTGGCAGCCTTGAAACCGGAAAAGACAGCAAGGAGGACTCAATTGTGACTGAGATAATGACGGGCGTCGAGCAAGATGACGAGCACTGGAACTTTGGGGTTCCGAAGCAGAACACCGAGATCGAATCATCGACAGACAATGATAGCCAAGATGCCGCTCTTGCCCATGCCGGTGAAGGTCAAAGGATTGAGGGAACAACGGACATGAATGAAGATGGTCTACAAAAGATTGATGAGGACATGGAGTATGACCCAGACACCATGATGCCTGTCAGGAAGGGACCTCTCGGTCAGGATGAGGAAGAGGAAGAGATGGAACTTGACCCTGATACCTTGATGCCCATCCCCAAGAAGAAAGTACAGCAGCTGCAGGCCGCCAAACTTCCAAATTTTTCTTCGTTCCGTGCAAGAAAGCTGATTGGAGCCAACACCAAGCCTCCGACAGCGAAGGTAAGTGCTCCCTCTCCTGCTCTCTTTTCAAGACTCTTGCAGCTTATCACTGCTTCTGTCAACGGGGAAGTCGACGACATGGAGACCCTTGACGACACCGCAAGCGTGTTCTCGTCCTCAACCAGAGTGTCTGAAGCCGCCCTCAGAGCACAGGTGGTATGCCAGCTGTACTCCTCCCGCCTGACGTCCACCAGATTTACGCTACGATCCCAAGGAATGACGAGCTGCCGTCTGAGTTGACCCAAACCTTCGAGAATGTCAGGAAGCTCAACTCGGTAAGAGTTTCCTTTTCCACCACCACCACCACCACCACCGCCGCCACGATACACTGCACCTACCAGTCACCACCTCCTCTTCCTCCTTGATCTCCTCCGCCTCTCCTCCCTGCTTATCCTCTGGCTCTGACTTCCGTATCAGTCCACATACTCACCGGGTAACAAGCTCATGGGAGGTCTGGACTCCTTCGAAGGGCATCTACGCGCCAGCACTGTCAGGAGGTCAGCAGCTGTCAAGCCAGCGAAGGCGAAGGACCCGAAGGATACTGATCACGTTGAGGAGATCGTTGAAGGGGTTTCGAAATTCTTCAACTCTCACAGGAACACTGAATGGTAGTCACCACTTGTAGCTCAACTCATGTACATTAAAAATGTGACCGTCAGTCTACCGTGACTACTCCCTTTCCCAGCTGTCCTCGTACTGATTTCTAACTTAACTTTGAGTAAAAGGGTCCTGATTGTCCTCGTTCTGATTCAAAGTTTAACTTAACTTTGAGCAAAGAAAGGACCTCAGTCGAAGGCCCGGGCCCGAACTAGCCTGTTCTCCGATTCGGAGCCCTCGGAGGCCCGGACTGACCTGTTTACTCAAAGTTAAGTGCCACGGATCATGGCGGGCTGCTGTGGATGGGCGCATCGTCGATGGCGAATGACGGCCACAGCGAGCATGAAGTAAGAGAGACATGAGAGACAGTTCATGTAGTATGAAGCTGCTGCTCAAGTGTCATGACGCTGTGTGAGAGGAAGGACGCTGCTTGCTGTTTCTGAACTCTTCAACTGTTCTTCTCACTCGCCCCAAACCTGTCACGATGACAGCAGTATCGACGTGTCTTGTTGATATTGGCCTTGTCGTTCACATGACATCTTGGAATGTTTTTTCTGACACGTTCAAGACGTTCGAAGCTTGAGAGGTCTATATTGAACGCTGCGATCTGATGGATATCAAGATTCCCAGTCCCTTCCTCACTCTCACCATGTTGCTCTTGCATTGCTACAAGGCAAACGAAAGAGAGGGTCCCTTCCAGCTCTATCAATCCTGTATGAGATTGAGATCGCTCCGAGGTCTTTTTCTGCGTGGAGGGTTTGAAGGACGTTGGCTGGAGGAGTGTATGGAAGATAGGATCTGTCCTGAGGAGCGAGAGCCTCTACATGACAGGTTCAGGATGGGAGGGGGGATCGCTGAGTGCGCTCGAGTTCTGGACCTGCTCGAGCCTCTGTGGCAGAGAAACAAGTCCTTCACACAGACGAATCAAACGTTGTTCAGGCCGATGCTGCGAGGCGATTGGAAGGGAAAACCGCTAGCCCTTGCAGACGGACTTGAGATGTACACTCGGTCTGGGGCAGCGAAGAGGTACAACTACTTTGTTAGCGGGAGAGTTCCGTTCCGACAAGCCACGGCCTACAGGCTGAATGCGATGGGAGAGCTGACAACGGTCAACATGACGGAGGTTGAAGAGCTGGATGCAATGTATGGAAGCGGAGGAAAACCGGGATGGCTGGGTTGGGGGGCAGTTTCTATTGAAAAGCTGGCCAGATGGTTGCGAAGGCGGGAGGAGTTGGATGAAGATGTGGAGAGAGAGAAGAATGACTTTGAGAGACGAGGTTGGCTCCCCATCCTGTCGAAGCCCGACGAGATCCCTGGAGCCGAAGAAGCCTTTCTGGAGAAGTACAAACTTGTGCTGAATGAGATGGCAAAGAAGAATGTCTCAGGCCTTGCTAACTCGTCGAGCATTCTCTTCGGAACCTCTTTCAATACTGCAAAACAGGTTGGCAGGAAGGTGAGGTCTTCCTGGACGGCAGACGAAGACCGTATTTTGATCGACCTTCACTCTCAATACGGAAATGAATGGAAGAAAATCTCTGCCAAATTTCCGGATAGGTCTTACAACGCCGTCAAGAATCGATGGGAGAAGCTAGTGAAGAGAGATCCCTCGCTTATTGCAGACGCAAGATTCTTGAAGATTCTTCCTCCTGGTGCTGATGAGGAAACTAAGCAGCGAGGTCAAGAACAAGGTCTGGTTGATATGCCGAGCAATCTTACAGGTTGGAAAGAGAACCAAAGAAGGAATGCAACGATTGTCAACTTCTCTTCTATCCGCATCCCGGACTTGAACATGGAAGCAGATAGGATCTCAATACAAAAGCAGCAGCTTAAAGAGAAGGTTACGCAGATCGTGCGGTCAAGCAACTTGAAGTTTGACCCGAGGGAGTACAACCGTTCTGAACTCACGCAAACAGACATGCTGAAAGCCATTCTCATCAATCACGAGCAGAAGTTGCTCAACATCTCGCAGAGAGAGATGGACCGGCTCAACCTCGTGCCCGACGAGCAAATCAAGAAGCTCAAGCAACAGCTAGAAGAGCTCAACGTGGACACCCAGGGCAGTGACAATTTGTTACGTGAGGTGCTAGCGGAATCAGAGTATGCAGATGATCCGTTGCATGCAGCTCTCAACAGAATCTACCACAAGTTCATCACCGTAGCTGACAACCTTGAAATGCTCAGGGAAGAGGAACGACACCAGAGGAATGTCGCAGCATTCGAAGCCCTCGAGAACGCGGTCGTGGAGAGACAGCTGCGAAATGTCTCGCTGGTCCTCTTTAAGAAGGTGAACGGCCATCTCGTCCCTGACGAGCTTGACCCGTTCAACTGGACGTCCAACCGCAAGCGCTTCCTCGTCGACGTCGATCCTCGTGTCGAACAGGGCGTGCCGACTGAGTACGACAGGAAGGAAGTCTGGATCGATTACGAAGAGTCGAAGCGGGAAGCTGCCGGGCTGAAGCCGAGATGGTATCGACTGAGAGAGCATGTAGCCGAGCAAGAGGCTGCTGTGAACGCGTCGCAGCGAGGAAGTCTGGAGCAGGTGATGAGGCAGTACGTGGAAAGGCAGGAGACGGAAGAGGAGGTACGTGAAGTTGAGCGAGCGATTTTCTCCGACAAGAACTACGAGGAGCTGCTACGCAAGGAAGGGATCGCCGTACCCCCCGAGTACAGGAGGAGGACGTTCACTCAAGGAGGTCCGAACCCCAACGCCAAGGACGGGTGGCAATACGGAGACTGTCACTACCCCTACAACCCTTCTCCCTTCGAGCACTGTGTCGATGCGCGATACCTCGACCGGTCAGAGCTCGTCAAGGCAAAGGAGCATGTGAAGAATGTCTTGACAACAAAGCGGCCCAAGAGTATGACAACAAACCATTCGATGCCATGGCGGCAGCAGCCGTTCTTCAGGCGCATGCTAAGGCTTGCGCAAGGCAGTAACTCCAGCTCCGCCAATCCTAACCCCGGACCAGAGAGTTTTAAACAAGTCAAGAAGGTGAAATTTGGGACAGGCAGCGAATCTTTCATGAAAGAGAAAGAAAACTTTGTCAGAAAGTTCTCGACCGTATCAGGGCAACACAACAGACGGAGCCGGCCGGCACCCCAAACGCTGAAATCTAACGAAGCAGATAACGATCGACGAGCGTTGAGACTGCTTGCTGATGGTCTGCGAAGGTCATGGGACACAGAGAAAGACTTGGGTGCTCACAAGGAAGACAAGAATGTGAGCTATGGGGATGACAATAAGCAAAATGTTGGTGCAGAACAGGAGAGAGATGAGGAACAAGATATCGAGATGGCAGACGGGTCTGTTTGTTTCACGATTTGTTGCACTCTTACACTCAATGCAGGCCAAACGTGACAGTTGTCAAGCCTTTTAATTTGTTTGTTTCCTCCTGCCCTCCTCACTGTTCTCATTTGGTTTGCAGGACCAGAGCTGAAAGGATCTACTACATGGACTCCGACGAGCACGAAAGATCGTCTTGTACGTCAATCAGTGAAGTCAGTAAGTGCCTTGTCGCTCCATCCCTTGACTGTTTCAGCAGCAAGCCATGCTGGACATCGAGCCTCACTTGAGAAAGTTCCACCTCGACTTCAAAGAATTCTTTGAAGGAAAAGGAGGAGGAGGAGCGACCATGCTTGCCAACGTGGCTGAGCACTCGGTCAGCCGCATGCCTTCCTGTCTAGGTCCTCACCCTCCTCTTCCTCAGGCTACACTGTTTTGGCTGCATGACGGAGGAGAGCAGGGAAGGTGGAAATGACGGAGGGCAAGGGCAAACCAACTGACAGCTTTTCTCAGGCAATGGCTGACCATAATGCACAAGATCGCGCTGGAGTGGCTCAAGTTTGTCTTTCCCAACGCTCCCGCCATGAGAGGTCACCAGTGGTTCGAGATGTCGCCCGACGCCGCTCCTTTCAACGGCTCCAAGAATCAGAGCTACGAGAGCAGCACCTTCTTCGTTGAGGACAAGGAGAGTCTACAGAGGAGCGTTGACTACCTCCTACGGGCTGTCGACCTCGAGATCAGAAATGGCATCGAGCCTAGCCGGGTGAACGTTCTGCCCCTCTTGTTTCACTCATGACTATTCCCGCAGATTTTCTTGGCAGGCTTCGGGCAGGGAGGAGCTCTAGCCTTGGCCGCGGCAGTCCAGAGCGAGCACAAGCTGGGAGCTGTCTTTGCGCTGAGCACCTGGTTTCCGAGGGCCTGTCGCTTCTTGGCGAGGAACGAGACCAAGTTCCCCAACGTGCGTGAGGGATCAAGTGGAAGGGGGGGAGATGACAAGCTGCCATAGGTACCGATTCACATCCTTCATGGCGAGGAAGACCCCGAGCTGCCTCCGGTCTTCGTCAACTACACGGCAACTGAGCTCTATGGTACCGCCCCGTCCTTGTTTCCTCTTCCTCGGTGACGAGATAGCAGCCTGCGGGTTCCGAGACATCAACATCGACATGTACCTGGAGCTAGGGCATCTCTGCCATGCCACAGAAGTGAGTCTTGGCTCAGCCGAGCTCGCATCCAGCAGCCCCTGACCAGCGAGCCCAGGTGGAGCATATCAGAAATGTCATCCTCCAGCAGGCACCAAAGCCGAAAGGATCAAAGTATGAGTACATCCCCCCCGACCAGTTCCTCGACTACTCTCAGTCGTCTCGCTCTACGGGTGAGTAGGTTGCCGCATAAGGAGGGAGGAGGAGACGAGAGGAGGGAGGAGAAGGAGAGAGGAGGGAGGAGGAGGAGGAGGGAGGAGAGGAAGGAGGAAGGAGGAAGGAGGAGAGGGGACCAAGAGAAGGAAGGCTAGAGAGGGAGATTAATGGACAGTATCGAGAGCGACAGGGAAGGGAAAGGCAGCTCGGAAGGCAGGGGCAGAGGGAGTGAGAGAAATCGATTAGACTGATTGACGAGTTACAGGACGGAGCCTAAAGGAGCGGAGATCAGCTCCGCTTGCCCCCATACAGTTCAATCTGAGCAGCGCTCCCAAGATCCCTCAACTTCCGGCTCAAGGTAGCTTCATGCATGCGCTGCCCTTGTTGACGGTTGGGCCAAGGTTCCAGAAGGAAGTTATCATCCTCCGAATCTGAGAACGATCTTGTGCTGGACGACGAGAACGAGGAGGACGAGCAGGGAGATCAAAATGAGGATGACGACGAGGACGAGGATGACGACGAGGACGAGGATGAAGAATATGAGGAAGAAGACTGAAGTCAGACATCGACCTTACCATCGGCAACCTGTACTTTGTGCTAGAGCGTGATTCCGCCATCTATCTCCACTACTCGACCTGTAAAATAGTTGCATTCTAAGATGAATTTCAGACCCTGCCAAACTTCGTCTTCCTGCTCTCGTCATCAGTGCGGCACATTCAATGTCCTTTTGACCTCACCTGACCCAGTCGTCCTAGCGGGACTTTTGCTATGAGCTCGTCAAGTAAATTCTTCGGAACGGAATCCAATATTTGAGTCTACGATATCATCAGAGATGTTTTCAAGAGCAAGACATTCAGATCACATGTACAACTCCAGGTGCAATGGCTCCCACCCTGATGTTGTGTTTCGCCAGCTCCTTTGCCCACACGACGGTGTCAGCTGCCTGCCATCCGCGTCATGCCATCGCCGAGCAGCCTCAAGTTCACCAGCCCAGCCTTTGCCGCGCTGTAGTTGCTCTGAAAGACATACCCTGCGCCCAGAGCTCAACCGCCTTGAGAGTTGCATCGTTGCGCTACCGTTACGGGCGGAGGAGCTTATGTTCACGATGACGCCTTCCTGGCCCGAGCCGATCATCCGAGAAGCAAACTCCCGAGCACACAGAAAAGGAGCCTGAAGAACGTCACCCGCGACCCTCCTCGTGCAAGGCTTCACAGTCAGGTTGATCGAGATGACAGCATCCCACTCCTCCTTGGACATCCCATGCATCCCCTTACCGCTGGACTGCCGGGAGACGGTGAGTCAAATCAGCCATCATGTGTCAAGTCGGCACCTTGTCTCGCTTCACCAGGGCCTTGTCGCGAAGGATCCCCGCATTGTTGACCAAGACCTTGTCAGCAGAGTCAGGCAAACACCTTATACGACTGTGCTCAGATCACGTTGCTTCCCGCCATGCTCTTCTCCGCCGCTTCGAATATAGACCTGACGCTGTCTTCCTTTGAGATCTGGCAGTAGAATCAATCTGAACAAGATAGTCGATCGAGATCGGCATTACATCTGCAGTCTGGACATGAAACTTTGAGCTCTTCAATCCCTCTTTGAGTTGTTCTAATCTCGCAGAGTTGACGTCAACCGCAAGCACACTTGCTCCATTCTCGAGCAATCTCCTGTGCATAAAAAAGTGACACTCTGATGTTGAATGCCTTAACTTTACCTGCAGAACGTGCTTCCTAGCCCTCCTGCTGCGCCAGTCACGATGGCTCGAACATTGGGAAGAAGCATACGGCCTAATAGAGATGATCGCTCAATGTATCAAGAGCAAAACAATGACAATTTGAATCATTGACCCAACTTACTACACTCAAATTCAACTACCAACTCATCACTCATCTCTACCCTCTCTATTGGCTTGCAATCATGTTGGCTGTCGGCTCCTTTGTGACATGCTCATGTTCCGCTACTTCTTCGCAAACGCCATGGCTCCATCATCGTTTTCGTCTCTTCTCTCTCTCCTGCATGGCAGGCCTGCAACAAACTCTGCAACAAACTCCCGGAGGCTCTTGCGGGCCCGGGCCCGGGCACTCTGAACTCCGGTCCCCGGCCGCCCTCGCGGGCCCGGGCCCGGGCGACTCCGGCACGGTCGGAGTCAAACCATTTACTCAAAGTGAACGGTTAACTGAAATCAGTACGAGGACGTTTACTCAAAGTGAGAAGGGTAATAATCCATTCTTAAACAGATAGAACTTCTTGACCAAATTTGATTGATGCAAGAAAGCGGCTTGGATTTACGAATGACCTCGGCTACAGATTTCAACATTTCTTCAGGGTTGGGAGTTGGGTATCGTTGGTTGCTGTTAACTTGCCCATGGCGTTGAGTTTCCTCAAGTCTGTGCAAAGACGATACTATGATAGCTGGATGGATCTGTTGCCCATAGGGGGCTTATGGGCACTGCCGCACCGCAGACCTTAGACCTTAGGATTAGCTCCTGGTACAAATGTTTTAGTCAAAGGGAGGGCTAATCCCCTGCTAAGGTCGCCCAGGGGATTAGCAATCATGTAACGTGCGACTCGGAGGCCTCCAGACAAATGATAGAGGCAGCAGGTTGACACTTGCACCCAGCATATCAAGTTGACATACACTGACGTTCCTCGGCTTTCTGGCGTGATGACACGTGTAGATCCAGGGCGTTGCCAAGTCAAGCCGTTTCTGGGGCTTTTGCGAGACATGAAACCTCCTGGACTTTCAACAGAGAGGCGATGACGAAGAGGAGAACAGCAAGGAGAGAAGACAAAAGCAAAGGAGGGACACAAAGAATACACACAGTACAAGACGAAATAGCAGAGCCAGGCATGGACACAGAAAATCACACGAACCATCCCGTGCATGTTTCCTGTCTACATCCTTGGGCCCTCAACCATGCGAGCGTGATCTTGCTGCCCTGCTCGATCGCCCCGGAGCCTGCCGCCTTGCTCCTGGCGGCCATGACGCTCCCCAGCAGAAGTGCTGGCGTTGCTTCAGCCTTCCTTGCCGTGTTCCCGATGTCGTCTTGGATTGCACTCGTGGAGGATCCAGGCAAGGGGGCTTCACTTGACGGACCATGCAGAGACGTGGGCGATCTTGACGGTAGAGCGGGGGGCGGGGAGGGGGGACATGCTTGCGCGAGCGAGGGAAGGGGAGGGAAGGTAGCGAGGAGGGAGGGGAGGGAGTCTGTAAGTAAGAGGGGGGCGGAAAGCTTCATATCTGATGGGGAGCAGTTACGGAGGTCTGGATGTTAGGAGACACAGTCGGAGGCCCGTCACTTCAGGCCCGGGCCTGGGAGTCAGCACCAGCCTGACCGAGGCTGCGCGAACTGACTTTGAGAGTCAGAAACGTTTGAAGCCTTGTGTCAAGTTGAGGCTGGGCAAGGCTTCAAGTTGATTTGACATGAGCAGCAAGGCTTCAAGTTGACTGGCCGCTGTCTGACGGAGACCGCAAGTCTTCACGGTGCTGCCAAGTTGCCCTCGGCCCCGCCAGCTCTTCATTGTTTTCCCCACTGGAGTTTGCCTCCTTCAAGCGTCAGCTTCCATATCAGAGGGGCGGGGAAAGTTTCACACCTCAAGCAGGGGGTAGTCTATCTGCTTGTTACATACCCCTCCTTCAAGCGGACGAGCAGGATCTGGCCCTCCCTCCCCTACTGGCTTCCTTCCTGAGGGTGCATCAGGCCCTGGTTGGTCGTGGAGTGCTGCAACATATCCCCTCGGTGACCTGATGACGCACATCTAACGTCTGAGCAACGAGATCCATCGCCTGCTCTCTTTCAACTCGCGGGCGGACCTCCTTTTCTTCCCCACCAGCATTCAGTCACAGGACGGTTGATGCAGACTTCCCCGCCTCATCTTGAGGAGCGGCGCACTTATCTCAGGTTAAGGCAGCTCTCCTCCGGGCTCATGGCAGCTACACTGTGGAGCTCTATCCCCCCGAGTCAAGGAGTCAGTCTTCTTGCCCGTTCCCCCTGGAGCCCCTCCTCCGGAAGACTCAGAACCCTCAGCGGCGCTTGCAATACTCTCTGATGCAGGCCGCCAACGTTCACCCTTCCAACAGGTGCCCCATCCACTTCGCACGAGGGGTCGACCGCTTCCTCCATGGGCTGCCCCCGGCCAGCCTGCCTCCCACCTGTGATCGCTGTGCTGCAGCTTTAGACCCATCAGCACCACCGCGCACGAGCAGTGTACTGTGGTTCTTTGCGACATCTGCGCTGGCATCGTCACGAAGCTTCACCATGAGGGTGCAGTCAAAGATCTGATCCTGAAAGCATCACAAACGTTCTACGAGTTCCCGAAATCGTATGGAGCGATGAAGGATATGGTGATCACTTACAACACATACTGCAAGCCCAAGGCTCGAAACTTTCCGTGCATGGATGCCTTGTCCTTATCGAAGAGCGGGGTACTGTACATGTTCCAGATGACAGGGGCGGGGAAGCATCCGATCAAGCTTGAACCTCTTTATCAAATCTTGAAGGCCTTGCGAGTCAAGAACACGATTGAAAGCGTATGCTTTGTGTTTGTTCTACCTGAACACCTGGAACGAAAGCGCTCCAGGAGACGAGCTCAAAGCTTCAAGTTTGAGGGGTCAATACCAAAGGAGTTGGCAGAGTACAATCTGACGCAGTATTCGATGGTCCTGTCGAAGAGAGTCGCAATAAAAGTTTAAATAGAGGGAACTAGTGCAAGCCGCCGCCGGAGCAGTCATAATTCTTAATCTTCTGTAGATGTTACAAGCATGCTGGAGGTCGACAGTACAGTTAAAGATGAGACAAGATCGGCGCACGTATCGATCGAAGAACTGCTCGGACAAACGAGTTCCATCAACCTCGGCGATCTCAGAAATCATCCACTTGCAATCATGGAGTGAGACAGTGGACGATGACACAGACAAGAAAATGTGCTGATGTGATTGACATGTTTGCTGAAATGGACCTATTCTTAAGCTCTTCCTTTAATTGTTCTCTTTTGCGAGGTTTTCAATACAAGGAACCTCCTTCTTCACCCTAGCGATCAGGGAGAGCTGTCGTTTGCGAACTGATAATCCATACCTTTCTCTAACAATAGGAAGCCAGGGGTATGAGAGAAGAAGGAAGAAGTAGAGGCGCTTCTATCACAGCAGTTCCCAGGGATCTTGCCGAAACGTTTGTGTTAGAACCTTTTCGTTCTTGTGTAGATGCTTGTTCACTTGGGTGCGTCAGTAACTTACTTGATCACGTTTGATCTGATGGCGATCGCCTAATTGCAGTACGAGACGCTTGCGTTGACCTCAGCCTGCTTGTACCAGACTGTAGATGACACGTTCAGGCTAAAGGCACCAACCCCTCAAACAATGCACTACTCGATGTCTGAATCTCGCGTGCAAAGAGCCGAATGTAGCGTGATGAGTTTTACAAGCTGACCTAGAGGTATAATCTATCATCACGAACAACTCTTCTATGCTCAATCAAAGCGTAAAAGGTCGAAGGTATCGGTTGTTCCTCCGTATGTGCTTCCTTCTAGGCGAGCCTGCACATGACTTGGTGAGCTTGACGATCTCTGCTGCACGAGGCTGGGCCGTCTGACTTGCATCTGCTTACAGCTCATCTCAAGCTGAGCTTCATGAACAATGCTTGCCTCTGACGTTCAACGAGAGCTCCACGCGGCAAGTTAGAAGGAATTGAGAGCACAGGCCAAGTGGATCGGACGTTGTTATGCAGGAGGGAGATGCGACTTTGCTGAGACAGAGGAGGTGAATGCCTGCCATGCTCTGGGGATGAGCCTCGAGTAGAGGTCGGGGATGCCAATGAGGTCAGTAGTTGCTTGCTGGATGAGGAGAGTGAGATGAGCTGGCAGATGAGCTTGGCAGCGTCTGCGGGAGCCAAGTGTCTGTGCGTCTGGTTCGGGTCTTTGTTCCCTTCTTGTCTCGTACGTGCCATCGCAGCCTGGTCAGAGCGGCTGGGGTGCGGGACTTGGTCAGCCTCCTCCGGGATGAGGAAACGAACGATCGCACGCGTAGAGGGCGAGGAGGTAGTGAGAGTTTGCGCTGGTGGCAGCGATGGAGCAAGAAGACAAGGAGAAACAAACTTCGAGAAATCCAAACTCCACCCTAGTTGATGCGTGCAGGCGACTGTGATAGCATTGTATGCCGTGGGAATGAGCCAGTGGAAGAGCGGAGAGCGGAGAGCGGAGAGTTGAGAGCGGAGAGGAAGGAAGATATCGACAAGGGGGGAAGAGCAAAGAAGGTTTCGTGTTGATCTCAAAGCAGGAGGTTTCTTGTCGCAGGTTTCACGTCATGCGCTAACTTTCACTCGTTCACACTCTGACCATTAGTTGTCTCGTCAAGCCATGTCGTCGCCCTCTTTCTTCACCTCTGCTGCATTCTTGTCATCACTGCGACGAGCCTTGCGCCACCGATCGTCAACAAACTTCACCAGCTGCCTGTTGCAGCGCCTTGCCATTTGCCATGCGCTCTCGCCGATCGTGTCGGAGAGCGTCTGGATGATAGGGAAGACAAGGATGAAGATGTTGGCGAGAACGAGGAGAGCCTGTACGATGTCTAGCTCGTAGGAAGTTGAATCTTCTCGCAGCTCCTCGACAGTGAGCAGTTTGATGCTGTTGCCATCTGCAGACATGGTCAGCGGAGGGCCGAAGACGAGATGGAGTCTTACAGAGCAAGGTGGCGAAGTTGGCAATGAGCGCAAAGAACATCATGTGGTCCAGCGACGGGTCTTGAAAGGGCTTGAGGTAACTGTGGGCGGCTAGGGAGAGGAACAGCAGCATGAGCCCAACGGAGATCTGAAAGATTGTGCCAGTGAAGCAGAAACTGATAAAGATGCACGTGAAGAACCTCCGGACGAGCTCGAAGACTTCAAACCACCAGAAGTTCACTTCGTACATGGAGAAGAGAAACCCAGCGATGCTAAGTGCATACTTCTCCGATTTCAACATGTTGGTGTCTTCTTCTCCTGTTTTGTCTCCTTTTTCTCTTGCTGATCCTGCTCCTTCTGCTGTTGCTGCTCCTTCTGCTCCCTGTTTTCCTTCTCCTTTCCCCTCTCCTTCCTCCGCTCCTGCTCCTTCTCCTTCTTCCGCTCCTGCTCCTGCTCCTGCTCCTGCTGCCGGTCCTGCTGCTTCTACTACTTCGCTTTCTACATCCCCTTTTTCAACGTTTGCCAGCATCTCCTGATGCATGTCCTGTCTTACTTCTGTTGCATTTTTCTGCTTCTCTGATTCGTTGTTGTTGGCGTTGCTCTCTATGTCCTCCACCCAGATCTTCGTTTCCTCCTCTTCTCGCCCCTCTTTCTCCGTCTCCTTTTCTTCCCTTATCTCCCCCTCTTGCACCCCGCCTTGCTTCTCCTCGTCCTCGTCCTCGTCCTCGTCCTCGTCCTCTTCTACTTTGGTGTACCAGCTCACCTTTGCAATTGGAACAACTTCTCTCCTGATGATCTCAGTGTACAACAACTGCAGCTGTTCGCGCGCAAAACAACGAGAACCAAGTTCATGCGTCTGATCATTTCCTTCATCGTTGCCTTTGTCGTTCTCCCCCTCGCTTCTCTTGGGTTTGTTGCAATCTGTCACGCGTCTGCTCCTCTCGGACTTGTCATCCCATTCCTCAACAGTTCCTCCCTCTCCAAGCTTTTCCTCTGCGGCCTCAGCTACCTCGATACCTTTGTTCGCCAAATCGATAATGGTCATTCCCTCCTTCTCCTCCTCCAGCGAGATTTCTTCAGGAGCGACCCTGTGGTGCTGGAACAAGAGCAGAGCGTTTAGCCCTTGTTTCTTCAGCAAGCGCCTTAGCGCTCTGCTCACAGCTCGCACTTCATCCAGATCCAACAGGTCGATAACGGAGGTTTCCCAGCTCTCCTGCCACTCACGCCTCTTGCTCTCCATGTCCCACTGCAGCCCGACCTCCTTAAGATGCCCCAGCTCCTGCAGACTTTGGAAAAAGGCGTGCTCCTGCTTTGCTCGCACCAGCGCTGGCACTTTGAGTTGTATGAGGATGTACACGATGAGGAGAGGAAATCCGACGGGATACACGAGGGTCGTGAAGATGGCCCAGCCATACGCGAAATCCCCTGACGTCCGAGGACAAGGCACGCGAAAGTCTCGGACAAGCCAAGCTCCGTCCTCCACGAGATCTTGACAGAGAAATGTGCTTAGAACCATGGAGGAGACTGGGATGTAGATGAGGTAGATGAAGAACCTGACCTGTCAGTCAGTGTCTGCAGATCAAAAGACAAGGTTTACAAGCTCCAGAAGATGAACTTGTGAAAGAGAAGTTGGGAAATGGCTCCTTTGTTCATTCTGTCGAGAACGACTGTGATTGCGTGGGGAAGGTTCATCAACATGATGGGGGCAAGCGGGGCGAGAGTATACAGAAGGAGCTTGTCGGAGAAGGAGAGGTCAGAAGCTGTGCAGGATATTTGAGGGAGAGCAAGGAAATCAAGACTGAAGAATGCAATGTTGGAGAGAAGTCGTGCGATCAGATCAGGCCATTCGATGTTGTAGACAGAGATGAGGCTGGAGGAGATCTGAACAAAACCTGCAGAATGCTCATTAAGCGCTTGAAGACATGACGATTATCTTGTTACCAATCAAGGTCTTGAGGTATCCAATCTTGGAGCTATGTTTGTTCACACTTTTACGTATGATGCCCAAGAATCCAGTCTTGGTCCATGCTTTGCATCTCTGTACAACGTCATCTACCTTTCCTGTGAGTCGTTGTGCCATTGCAAGATGTTTCATCAAAGGCAGCAAGAAAAACCAGCACCTCCAAGACTGACTGTCAGCCTTTCTCTTACATTCACGGAGGAAGCCTTACCAGAAGCAGACAAAACATACCAGTGCGAGTACTAGAATAAAAATTCTCACTCCCTCCATCCCTTTGTCGCAGCGCTTGCAGTTGCCATTGCTCAACGCCCAGAAGAAGTCATCCTTATCTCCTGTCGCCACACAAAGAGCGCATAGCTGAACAGCAGCCGTCAGCCTGGAGGGCGACCCCTCCCTCACTCACCCGCCCTTGCTGCCCTTGTCTGCACTTGAAGTCCCGCAGGCAGTTCCCATCAGCACATCGATGCGCCTTGAGGGAGATCTCCTTGTTGGTGCGAGGGAGGAGGAGGGCACTTCTGTTGAACCAGAAGCCGTCTCTGTTCCTGATCTCCTCACCTCCTCCGCATTCAATCCCGTGGGGGCAGCGCATGCAGGAGGGGTTGCTTGAGTTGCTCCCAGAGAACGCGTACAGGGCGTAGGAGTCAGAGAGGCACTTGTCGCAGGTGGCAAAGGAGGGGAAGCTCAAGCTGTCGGTCTTGAGCACGTAGCCGACTGGACACACTGCCTGAGAGACGAATACCTCTGCGACTGACGACACCATCTCCTCCCCTGACACAGCGTCGCTCCCATACGCCTCCAACACTACCGGCCCCTCTATCTGAGCTGGGAAGGGGCTGGAGGAGGATGGCACAAAGTAAATCTTGAGAGTGACGTTGGTCTGACCCACTCCTTCGTGCAGCGTCATCGCACTTGACCCCATGACCAGCGAACGTCCGCTCCTGCTTGACGCAGTGGCCGTGCGGATTTGCAAGGAGGAGTCAGTTTTGATCAGCTGACCGTAGAAGTCGAACTTTGCAGCTTTGACTTCAAACGCGATGCCGGGGAAGATTGTTGCTTCCTCTATCTGCAGGAGCAGGCGATAAAATCCTGACGCCACACAAGACCCGTAGGAGGCGTTGTTGGTATGCGAGGCACCACAGAGAACTGCCGGGTCGTCTTCATCTGAATCAGACACTAGCACCGGTTGCACCTTCAACCAGAACACTGCTCCTCCTCCTCCTCCTTCCGCTCGATTCCTTTGAAACGAGTTTCCTTCTAGCCGTGCAGTGCTCGCTTGCAGGAACAAGGCTCCCCCATCGAGCGCAGCATGATTTTCTTGAAAGGAAGAATGTCTGATGATGGCGGTGGCAGAGCTCTCCGTGTGCAGGGCTCCTCCTTGCCCGCCCGAGTTCCGCAAGAAGCTGCTTGACTGGATCAACAAGTTGGGTCTCGACAAAACAGTAGGAAAGTAGTCGAGAGGTTGGGACTTGATATGAATCGCGCCTCCTCCCTCCCTCGCCTCGCAGCCCTCAAAGGTCGAACTGACAACATTCATCGTCGACCCCTGCAGCACAACGGCTCCTCCTGCCCCTCCGCTTCTCGATCCGACTATTCTCACGCCAAACAGGTCGGCAGTTGCACCTCCGTAGACCTGGATACTGCCTCCGTCGTCGTTGGAGGAGCAGCCGACGACCGCGGAATTGTTGAGGTCGAGGTGTGCTTCCAGCCCGACGAGACGGAGAGGAGCGACCGAGGTGTCGCGCGAGCTCGAGCAGATCAAGTCAACGCCATTGACTTGAATCCCCGTACATCCTTGTCTCCCGTCGCACATGACATTAGCATTGTCAAGCAGGAGCAGGGATGAAGCCTTGCCGGCCTCGCTGATGAGGGAGATGTGGCAGGGCATCCAAGCACGAGAGCATAGTTCGATCGAGGACTTGGTGCTTGTGCACGTCTCCATGTGCTCGCAGTTGCTAACGATGCTGGTGTCCCAATCGTTTGCAAGAGCGAGGTCAAGCATCATGTTCTTGGAGATCTTTCGTTCTCTCGGAAAGTCACGAGAAGAGATGACGTTGTTGGACGACAGTGTGAATAGCTTACCAAGATTTGCTCCCATGCCCAATGTCAGAATGGTTTTGTCGGTAATGCTGTCTTCTCTCCCGAATAGTTGCTGCCAGGTCAACGTGTCAAGATCAAACGAGTAGAGGTCACTGAATGTTTTAGTTTCTTGAATTCCGGTTTCGACTCCTCCGTATATGTACAACTGATTCTTGTGCACGATCATGACGGGGTTGAGGCGAGAGGCAGGAGAGTTTTCGGCCTTCTTTGACAGCACTGACCACACGTTCACTTGAAGATCGAAACGATACAGCCAGTCGTCAACTCCCGGGTTGTCAACTGCAAAGCAATCACTGTTTGCACAAAAGTACAAAGCAATGGCTCACAGACGGTGTAAAACATTGCGTTATTATGGTTTGGAGCCAATCCTCCAAAATGATACACGTAGCGATCAGTAGCAGCGATAGAATGGAAGACTTTCTGAGGCGACGAGCCGTCCGCGAGCGAATGTCTCGTCCAAGACATTGATGTAACGTTGAAAGTGAAAACTCCAGAAGACGCGTTCATATCCTCTTTGAGACAAGGCAGATGTTAGCCATACCCGGATATACACTCAAATTACCAGAAATAGCATCAGCATGCAGCACCAGCAGAGCATCTGTAGTTGTCGTTGCAAATTCATACTCCAAAAGGTTGTAAAGGTACGTATACACTAAGGCCTGCAGGTCTGAGACCATGGATGCGTCTGACGGAGAGGTTTCTATTCGCATCCACGATCCACTTTCCTCTCGATATTTGAATAACGATGGAAAGAGATAATGGCTCATTCCAAACAATTCGTCTTGGAGGACAAAGAGAAATTTGAAGATTTCGACAGTCTGATTGTTGGAGAGGCTTTGCCAGGACAAGGAGTTCATGTCAAACTTGTATATCTCTTGGTCTGATGTGCTTGACAAAAATTCAGGCCTCAAGAGGAGATTAAATGTTTCTTTTACCCTTCTCCCAGAAACATGTTGTTCCAAGTATTAAACACCCTTGATACTGAGACAAAAACAGACATTTCAGTGCATCACAATTGTCAAACGCACTTTACCATCGAGAAGAACGACACTTTGGCGCCACTCAGTTATTCGATCCCAGTAAATGTTCGTTTGTTCGGATGGAGCTGCATTGCCGGAGTTGAAAATCACTTCACGTTTCCGTGCGATGGGATCGATGACGTGCAAGACTGAAATGAATAAAACTATCAGATAACATTCTTATCCAGATTGTCGTACAGACCCGAAGTACTTGTACCATACGCATAGATGGTCCCATCTTCGCAGTTGCTGAACAGATACGTTTCGACTGCATCAAAGGAGCCCGATACTAAGCTGATGGCATCTTCGTAGCTCATATCAAATCGAACCATTGCTGATCGCAATTGTTAGTAATCAGAGAAGAGGAGAGGCAAGGGAGGTGGGAAGACAGAGAAGGGAGAGAAGGGAGAGAGAAGGGAGAGAGAAGGGAGAGAAGAGAGGGATCTCATCATCGTGTCTCATACCATGGAACGCAAAGTTGAACTCCGCGATTTGCAAGGTGTCTGTTGTGTTGAACCAAATGCTCCACTTTGTGGGCTCATCACAGCTATCGCTTACCATAATATAGAATTCGTCGTTGCAAACCATTATCATGCTATACAGTCGATCTTTGACCGCAATAAGCTCATATGTTTTCAACTTCAACCAAGTGCCACTGATTTGGCAATCCTTGTTGTCGACGTTCAAGTTCTCCCACGGACTGTGATAGGTGGGCTGCCATTGCAATGTTTCGAGATAAAGTTGATAGAAGGACATATCTCGGACATAGAACAATCGATTCTGACAAGTCGTCGACCTTGCACTGCTGTAACCATATGCAGGAGCTGGTTTGTTTCCGTTGACTTGGTTGGTGTAGTTGGTCCACGTCAAAGTTGCCATGTTGAGCTGAAAGAGCTCCATGTTGTCCAGCTGAGATACTGTGACATCTTACAAGCAAGCAGTCAGAAGGCACCGTACAACACAAGCGACGTGTCTACCATAATATCCCAGCACGTAGATTGACTCTCCTGCACTTGTAAGCGTGTAATAGAACCCGCTCCGAGGGCTCACTCCATCGAACTGGTTGGAGAAGTCTGTCCAAGCTCGTTGAGAAGGATCGTACACTTGGTGCGCTGCGTTAGAGTTCAAACCTACATCACACTTTCTGTCAGAGTGCAACACCGATGCAGGAACAATGAAAACAACTCACTGTGTATCCTATTGTCAATGCACGTCAAGCACAGGTTGGTATTGGGTCGGGTATTGCGCTTGTACGATGAATCCAAGTCTGTCCATGAAGGAATTTTCTTCGCGGAGCATCCCAGCAAGAGACTAGCAGCAAACAAGCAAGTTATCGTCTTTATCGTCTTCATTCTTCGCCTACGATCTGCTCCACTGCGAACAAGTTGCTGCTTGATCTGTGTTCTGCCTTCCGCACGCGAGATTCTGAGTCCAGATCTTGTACAAGGGAACATTTCGTGACATCCTACCCCACCACCTGGGCCAGCGGATTTTTATACTTGAGTACCCCTATTAGCCTAACGACCACCCCCTGTTTTCCGCGTCGAGTACCGACCATATCAACCCATGAGTCGATGACTTGTTTAATGTACCAGGTCTTAAGTACCCCTATTAGCATACGACCCATACTATACCAAACCCAACAAGTATATCGACCACCGGGCCCATACTATAGTTACTGACCCCCCCCCCCCAAAAAGAATCTTTTGTTTGAAGTCGCGCTCTCATGATGTTTGTTTTTGTTTTTCTGGTTGATCTTGAGACGTGTCAAACTGTGTCGGAATCGCTCAA